>NW_027189148.1:1460921-1493629 GCF_040958095.1 Procambarus clarkii | reverse complement strand
TAAGATACACGAAATCCTAAGATACACGGATAGGTTCGTGTCACAGGTAACAGGGGGACGGAAAGGAGGGAGGAAGAGAGGGAGGGAGGGAGGAATAGAGAGAGGGAGGGGTATAATTAAATTTCAATTATCAATTTTATTAATTACAATTAAATCAATTTAAATTAATTTAACTCAATTTAATTGGAGTTATTTTTATATAATTATATAATTTATATAATTAGATATATAGTTAGATTATATAGTTAATATAGATATATATAGTTGGAGTTATATAATTGGAGTAAATTTAGTTAAGATCTTTAAGATCTTTACTCTTAATTTAAATGAGTTTAAATCTAGGGAGGGAAGGAGGGAAGTTTATTTTCTGTTGTTAGTTAGGGTTTAACCAACCTAGCCAACCTAAACTAACCTAACCTAACCTAATATAACCAACCTTTTTTAAAGTTCATAAACCTTCATAACATTAATGTAAACTATATTAAAGAAAATTATTTTAAAAAATAAACTATATTAAATAAAAGTTAAACTTGTTCCTTAACTAGTTCCTTGTTCCTCCCTTTATAAACCTTTGATACCTATAGGTTAAAAATAATACGGTCATTAACTTCAATTAGTTTTAGGTTAGCTTAGTTTATAGGTTAGGTTAGGTTTAGGTTAGGTTAAGTTGGTAAAGTCAGTGCTTTAAACAACCGACGGCTAAAAGGACAGACTCCAAGATTAATACTCTATCCTGCTGGATCGAGCATTAATGTGCATTAAATTATAAATTAAATTAAATTATTACATTTTTAAATTATTAGCATTAAATCATGAATTGGATCAATGTGTGTACTCACACGTAGGTGAGTACACAAAAATGAATGACTTGTTCCTTCTCGTCTCACAATCAAGGGTTCGAATCCCGGTCGGACAGGGTAGCGTTTAGCGTTTTGGTAGCGTTTCCTTTCACCCAATGCCTCTATTCACCTAGAAGTAAATAGTGAGTTACTTGCATCCTGGTCAGTGAGTGAGGGTTAGTCACTAGTTGGACCTCGTAGGATAGGTGTTATAAGCCTAACATATGTATATATAAACTGCTTGTTCCACGACTCAGTGATTTTACATGTGTTGACTAAATGAAGCCTAAGAGAGAATATCTAAGACTATCTAATATTAATATTATCAATATTTGGCCATTTTAGATTATTTTTACTTTTAAATTATTTGAATTTATGCCATGGCCATTTATGCTTAGAAGAGATTTGCTTTGGTTCTTTAATTACCGGTAGGTATGTGGCATTTGTATAGAATTTGTGCGAGATCAATAGCATCCCAACATTTTCATTTTGGAGAAACACTCCATTTGTTGTTGGTTTGACTAAATAGTTGCTATAAGCACTATCTTTAATGGAGAATTGGCTGGTATGTGTGAGTAAACTCTATGATGCAGTTTTAGGTTAGTTTGGGTTACTGGTTAGATTAGGTTTTAAGTGACGGAGTTCAGGTTTGATTAGGTGACAGGTTGATGATTAGATGACACACACAACCCTGTGAGTGTGTGTGTGTGTGTGTGTGTGTGTGTTTGTGTAAGAATGTCGCACATTGAAATGTGTACATGTGATTATAATAGTTTTTACCATCTGTGAAGAAAATGTCTGTAACCATTTGTCATTCCATTTTCTTTCTGCCTGCCTGCCTGCCCTGCCTGCCTGCCTGCCTGCCTGCTAAAACTTCTCCACTCAATATGCTGTTGAATATCAATCTCCAGTGTTCACTTACCGTTAATTCATACAATATTAAACAAATGAAGTCATTAACAAATCTTTAAACATTTTCAGCACCTACATTCTTTCTAACATGAATCACAGTAACTAATATACTCAACTCAGTCACAAACACTTTTCTTATTCCTTCCTAAACACCTCACCATATATAACCTATCTCAAAAAATTAAGTTTAAATACCTAACTGCCAACCCTCCCTTCCCCCACCCCCCAACAACCCAGGATGACCCACGGTAGCTCCTCTGGACACCCCCTACCAACAACCTCCGCCTAACGGTGGCCGCCATATCCCTACCCCCATTCCACCCCCAGTGTTACCCACCCTCCTCCTCCGTGTCAAACAGAGAAATTAGCGGCGATAACGCTAAATTTACCCAGCCAAACCGTTCGCCTCATTTGGACATACACCAGTAAATATTAATTATTACACCTGTTTAAACATTCACATATCAGTCAGTTAGCCTAAATTCTCCTCTATTCATTCATTCATGACACTGCTTCACTTGACTGCAACATCATCGAATAACCCTGCCATTTTTAACTGTCAACACAAACTCACAATTTCACATGTCAATCATTGCAATTGTTTATAAAAAGACACTAACTAACCCTGTTTGCTCCGAGGTATAAATACAGGTGCCAAATTTTATTCAGATGGCAACTCCAGCGTGGCCTAGTCGGATAGAACATGTTCCTAATCCGGATAGACCTGCGTTCGAGCCTGTCGCAACGGATGCAACTACAGGGCACAGATAGATTTCTGTGATGTCCTCTCCTGTAGGAGCATCAGTTTCGATAGATTCTCTGGATAGCCGAAGATTGATTGACTGATCCCTTGGAATGTGGGGAAGGGTTGAAATCCGGGGGCCCACGGACGGATACCTGGATCCACTGACCTCGGGCAGGTCTTTCAATTCACCTGGATTTCAGGTGGGGAGAAGGGAGGCAATTTGGGTCGACACAAATGGCTTCCTGGACCCAGAACTCCATGGATACACGTGTTCGTGTATCCTTGGATACATGTCCGTGTATCACAGACAAGCATAGATAGTCACACGGATTGATCACACGGATACATTTCCGTGTGATCCGTGAATCCGTGTGATACGGGATTCGAACCTAGGTGGGTGGGGATAAGGATAAGGGAGGCAATTTGAGGGGACACAAATGGCTTCCTGGACCCCAGAACCCCATGGATAACCCTAAACATAATACGGTTACGAAATCCCATAAGATAAGATACACGGACATACATAAGATACACGAAAATCCCTAAGATACACGGATAGGTTCGTGTCACAGGTAACAGGGGGACGGAAAGGAGGGAGGAAGAGAGGGAGGGAGGAGGAATAGAGAGAGGGAGGGGTATAATTAAATTTCAATTATCAATTTTATTAATTACAATTAAATCAATTTAAATTAATTTAACTCAATTTAATTGGAGTTATTTTTATATAATTATATAATTTATATAATTAGATATATAGTTAGATTATATAGTTAATATAGATATATATAGTTATATATAATTGGAGTTATATAATTGGAGTAAATTTAGTTAAGATCTTTAAGATCTTTACTCTTAATTTAAATGAGTTTAAATCTAGGGAGGGAAGGAGGGAAGTTTATTTTCTGTTGTTAGTTAGGGTTTAACCAACCTAGCCAACCTAAACTAACCTAACCTAACCTAATATAACCAACCTTTTTTAAAGTTCATAAACCTTCATAACATTAATGTAAACTATATTAAAGAAAATTATTTTAAAAAATAAACTATATTAAATAAAAGTTAAACTTGTTCCTTAACTAGTTCCTTGTTCCTCCCTTTATAAACCTTTGATACCTATAGGTTAAAAATAATACGGTCATTAACTTCAATTAGTTTTAGGTTAGCTTAGTTTAGGTTAGTTAGGTTTAGGTTTAGGTTAGTTGGTAAAGTCAGTGCTTTAAACAACCGACGGCTAAAAGGACAGACTCCAAGATTAATACTCTATCCTGCTGGATCGAGCATTAATGTGCATTAAATTATAAATTAAATTAAATTATTACATTTTTAAATTATTAGCATTAAATCATGAATTGGATCAATGTGTGTACTCACACGTAGGTGAGTACACAAAAATGAATGACTTGTTCCTTCTCGTCTCACAATCAAGGGTTCGAATCCCGGTCGGACAGGGTAGCGTTTAGCGTTTTGGTAGCGTTTCCTTTCACCCAATGCCTCTATTCACCTAGAAGTAAATAGTGAGTTACTTGCATCCTGGTCAGTGAGTGAGGGTTAGTCACTAGTTGGACCTCGTAGGATAGGTGTTATAAGCCTAACATATGTATATATAAACTGCTTGTTCCACGACTCAGTGATTTTACATGTGTTGACTAAATGAAGCCTAAGAGAGAATATCTAAGACTATCTAATATTAATATTATCAAATATTTGGCCATTTTAGATTATTTTTACTTTTAAATTATTTGAATTTATGCCATGGCCATTTATGCTTAGAAGAGATTTGCTTTGGTTCTTTAATTACCGGTAGGTATGTGGCATTTGTATAGAATTTGTGCGAGATCAATAGCATCCCAACATTTTCATTTTGGAGAAACACTCCATTTGTTGTTGGTTTGACTAAATAGTTGCTATAAGCACTATCTTTAATGGAGAATTGGCTGGTATGTGTGAGTAAACTCTATGATGCAGTTTTAGGTTAGTTTGGGTTACTGGTTAGATTAGGTTTTAAGTGACGGAGTTCAGGTTTGATTAGGTGACAGGTTGATGATTAGATGACACACACAACCCTGTGAGTGTGTGTGTGTGTGTGTGTGTGTGTTTGTGTAAGAATGTCGCACATTGAAATGTGTACATGTGATTATAATAGTTTTTACCATCTGTGAAGAAAATGTCTGTAACCATTTGTCATTCCATTTTCTTTCTGCCTGCCTGCCTGCCTGCCTGCCTGCCTGCCTGCCTGCTAAAACTTCTCCACTCAATATGCTGTTGAATATCAATCTCCAGTGTTCACTTACCGTTAATTCATACAATATTAAACAAATGAAGTCATTAACAAATCTTTAAACATTTTCAGCACCTACATTCTTTCTAACATGAATCACAGTAACTAATATACTCAACTCAGTCACAAACACTTTTCTTATTCCTTCCTAAACACCTCACCATATATAACCTATCTCAAAAAATTAAGTTTAAATACCTAACTGCCAACCCTCCCTTCCCCCACCCCCCCCCCAACAACCCAGGATGACCCACGGTAGCTCCTCTGGACACCCCCTACCAACAACCTCCGCCTAACGGTGGCCGCCATATCCCTACCCCCATTCCACCCCCAGTGTTACCCACCCTCCTCCTCCGTGTCAAACAGAGAAATTAGCGGCGATAACGCTAAATTTACCCAGCCAAACCGTTCGCCTCATTTGGACATACACCAGTAAATATTAATTATTACACCTGTTTAAACATTCACATATCAGTCAGTTAGCCTAAATTCTCCTCTATTCATTCATTCATGACACTGCTTCACTTGACTGCAACATCATCGAATAACCCTGCCATTTTTTCTAACTGTCAACACAAACTCACAATTTCACATGTCAATCATTGCAATTGTTTATAAAAAGACACTAACTAACCCTGTTTGCTCCGAGGTATAAATACAGGTGCCAAATTTTATTCAGATGGCAACTCCAGCGTGGCCTAGTCGGATAGAACATGTTCCTAATCCGGATAGACCTGCGTTCGAGCCTGTCGCAACGGATGCAACTACAGGGCACAGATAGATTTCTGTGATGTCCTCTCCTGTAGGAGCATCAGTTTCGATAGATTCTCTGGATAGCCGAAGATTGATTGACTGATCCCTTGGAATGTGGGGAAGGGTTGAAATCCGGGGGCCCACGGACGGATACCTGGATCCACTGACCTCGGGCAGGTCTTTCAATTCACCTGGATTTCAGGTGGGGAGAAGGGAGGCAATTTGGGTCGACACAAATGGCTTCCTGGACCCAGAACTCCATGGATACACGTGTTCGTGTATCCTTGGATACATGTCCGTGTATCACAGACAAGCATAGATAGTCACACGGATTGATCACACGGATACATTTCCGTGTGATCCGTGAATCCGTGTGATACGGGATTCGAACCTAGGTGGGTGGGGATAAGGATAAGGGAGGCAATTTGAGGGGACACAAATGGCTTCCTGGACCCCAGAACCCCATGGATAACCCTAAACATAATACGGTTACGAAATCCCATAAGATAAGATACACGGACATACATAAGATACACGAAAATCCCTAAGATACACGGATAGGTTCGTGTCACAGGTAACAGGGGGACGGAAAGGAGGGAGGAAGAGAGGGAGGGAGGGAGGTAGAGAGAGGGAGGGGTATAATTAAATTTCAATTATCAATTTTATTAATTACAATTAAATCAATTTAAATTAATTTAACTCAATTTAATTGGAGTTATTTTTATATAATTATATAATTTATATAATTAGATATATAGTTAGATTATATAGTTAATATGATATATAGTTATATATATAATTGGAGTTATATAATTGGAGTAAATTTAGTTAAGATCTTTAAGATCTTTACTCTTAATTTAAATGAGTTTAAATCTAGGGAGGGAAGGAGGGAAGTTTATTTTCTGTTGTTAGTTAGGGTTTAACCAACCTAGCCAACCTAAACTAACCTAACCTAACCTAATATAACCAACCTTTTTTAAAGTTCATAAACCTTCATAACATTAATGTAAACTATATTAAAGAAAATTATTTTAAAAAATAAACTATATTAAATAAAAGTTAAACTTGTTCCTTAACTAGTTCCTTGTTCCTCCCTTTATAAACCTTTGATACCTATAGGTTAAAAATAATACGGTCATTAACTTCAATTAGTTTTAGGTTAGCTTAGTTTATAGGTTAGGTTAGGTTTAGGTTTAGGTTAAGTTGGTAAAGTCAGTGCTTTAAACAACCGACGGCTAAAAGGACAGACTCCAAGATTAATACTCTATCCTGCTGGATCGAGCATTAATGTGCATTAAATTATAAATTAAATTAAATTATTACATTTTTAAATTATTAGCATTAAATCATGAATTGGATCAATGTGTGTACTCACACGTAGGTGAGTACACAAAAATGAATGACTTGTTCCTTCTCGTCTCACAATCAAGGGTTCGAATCCCGGTCGGACAGGGTAGCGTTTAGCGTTTTGGTAGCGTTTCCTTTCACCCAATGCCTCTATTCACCTAGAAGTAAATAGTGAGTTACTTGCATCCTGGTCAGTGAGTGAGGGTTAGTCACTAGTTGGACCTCGTAGGATAGGTGTTATAAGCCTAACATATGTATATATAAACTGCTTGTTCCACGACTCAGTGATTTTACATGTGTTGACTAAATGAAGCCTAAGAGAGAATATCTAAGACTATCTAATATTAATATTATCAAATTTGGCCATTTTAGATTATTTTTACTTTTAAATTATTTGAATTTATGCCATGGCCATTTATGCTTAGAAAGATTTGCTTTGGTTCTTTAATTACCGGTAGGTATGTGGCATTTGTATAGAATTTGTGCGAGATCAATAGCATCCCAACATTTTCATTTTGGAGAAACACTCCATTTGTTGTTGGTTTGACTAAATAGTTGCTATAAGCACTATCTTTAATGGAGAATTGGCTGGTATGTGTGAGTAAACTCTATGATGCAGTTTTAGGTTAGTTTGGGTTACTGGTTAGATTAGGTTTTAAGTGACGGAGTTCAGGTTTGATTAGGTGACAGGTTGATGATTAGATGACACACACAACCCTGTGAGTGTGTGTGTGTGTGTGTGTGTGTGTGTGTTTGTGTAAGAATGTCGCACATTGAAATGTGTACATGTGATTATAATAGTTTTTACCATCTGTGAAGAAAATGTCTGTAACCATTTGTCATTCCATTTTCTTTCTGCCTGCCTGCCTGCCTGCCTGCCTGCCTGCCTGCCTGCTAAAACTTCTCCACTCAATATGCTGTTGAATATCAATCTCCAGTGTTCACTTACCGTTAATTCATACAATATTAAACAAATGAAGTCATTAACAAATCTTTAAACATTTTCAGCACCTACATTCTTTCTAACATGAATCACAGTAACTAATATACTCAACTCAGTCACAAACACTTTTCTTATTCCTTCCTAAACACCTCACCATATATAACCTATCTCAAAAAATTAAGTTTAAATACCTAACTGCCAACCCTCCCTTCCCCCACCCCCCACCCCCAACAACCCAGGATGACCCACGGTAGCTCCTCTGGACACCCCCTACCAACAACCTCCGCCTAACGGTGGCCGCCATATCCCTACCCCCATTCCACCCCCAGTGTTACCCACCCTCCTCCTCCGTGTCAAACAGAGAAATTAGCGGCGATAACGCTAAATTTACCCAGCCAAACCGTTCGCCTCATTTGGACATACACCAGTAAATATTAATTATTACACCTGTTTAAACATTCACATATCAGTCAGTTAGCCTAAATTCTCCTCTATTCATTCATTCATGACACTGCTTCACTTGACTGCAACATCATCGAATAACCCTGCCATTTTTTCTAACTGTCAACACAAACTCACAATTTCACATGTCAATCATTGCAATTGTTTATAAAAAGACACTAACTAACCCTGTTTGCTCCGAGGTATAAATACAGGTGCCAAATTTTATTCAGATGGCAACTCCAGCGTGGCCTAGTCGGATAGAACATGTTCCTAATCCGGATAGACCTGCGTTCGAGCCTGTCGCAACGGATGCAACTACAGGGCACAGATAGATTTCTGTGATGTCCTCTCCTGTAGGAGCATCAGTTTCGATAGATTCTCTGGATAGCCGAAGATTGATTGACTGATCCCTTGGAATGTGGGGAAGGGTTGAAATCCGGGGGCCCACGGACGGATACCTGGATCCACTGACCTCGGGCAGGTCTTTCAATTCACCTGGATTTCAGGTGGGGAGAAGGGAGGCAATTTGGGTCGACACAAATGGCTTCCTGGACCCAGAACTCCATGGATACACGTGTTCGTGTATCCTTGGATACATGTCCGTGTATCACAGACAAGCATAGATAGTCACACGGATTGATCACACGGATACATTTCCGTGTGATCCGTGAATCCGTGTGATACGGGATTCGAACCTAGGTGGGTGGGGATAAGGATAAGGGAGGCAATTTGAGGGGACACAAATGGCTTCCTGGACCCCAGAACCCCATGGATAACCCTAAACATAATACGGTTACGAAATCCCATAAGATAAGATACACGGACATACATAAGATACACGAAAATCCCTAAGATACACGGATAGGTTCGTGTCACAGGTAACAGGGGGACGGAAAGGAGGGAGGAAGAGAGGGAGGGAGGGAGGAATAGAGAGAGGGAGGGGTATAATTAAATTTCAATTATCAATTTTATTAATTACAATTAAATCAATTTAAATTAATTTAACTCAATTTAATTGGAGTTATTTTTATATAATTATATAATTTATATAATTAGATATATAGTTAGATTATATAGTTAATATAGATATATATAGTTATATATATAATTGGAGTTATATAATTGGAGTAAATTTAGTTAAGATCTTTAAGATCTTTACTCTTAATTTAAATGAGTTTAAATCTAGGGAGGGAAGGAGGGAAGTTTATTTTCTGTTGTTAGTTAGGGTTTAACCAACCTAGCCAACCTAAACTAACCTAACCTAACCTAATATAACCAACCTTTTTTAAAGTTCATAAACCTTCATAACATTAATGTAAACTATATTAAAGAAAATTATTTTAAAAAATAAACTATATTAAATAAAAGTTAAACTTGTTCCTTAACTAGTTCCTTGTTCCTCCCTTTATAAACCTTTGATACCTATAGGTTAAAAATAATACGGTCATTAACTTCAATTAGTTTTAGGTTAGCTTAGTTTATAGGTTACGTTAGGTTTAGGTTTAGGTTAAGTTGGTAAAGTCAGTGCTTTAAACAACCGACGGCTAAAAGGACAGACTCCAAGATTAATACTCTATCCTGCTGGATCGAGCATTAATGTGCATTAAATTATAAATTAAATTAAATTATTACATTTTTAAATTATTAGCATTAAATCATGAATTGGATCAATGTGTGTACTCACACGTAGGTGAGTACACAAAAATGAATGACTTGTTCCTTCTCGTCTCACAATCAAGGGTTCGAATCCCGGTCGGACAGGGTAGCGTTTAGCGTTTTGGTAGCGTTTCCTTTCACCCAATGCCTCTATTCACCTAGAAGTAAATAGTGAGTTACTTGCATCCTGGTCAGTGAGTGAGGGTTAGTCACTAGTTGGACCTCGTAGGATAGGTGTTATAAGCCTAACATATGTATATATAAACTGCTTGTTCCACGACTCAGTGATTTTACATGTGTTGACTAAATGAAGCCTAAGAGAGAATATCTAAGACTATCTAATATTAATATTATCAATATTTGGCCATTTTAGATTATTTTTACTTTTAAATTATTTGAATTTATGCCATGGCCATTTATGCTTAGAAGAGATTTGCTTTGGTTCTTTAATTACCGGTAGGTATGTGGCATTTGTATAGAATTTGTGCGAGATCAATAGCATCCCAACATTTTCATTTTGGAGAAACACTCCATTTGTTGTTGGTTTGACTAAATAGTTGCTATAAGCACTATCTTTAATGGAGAATTGGCTGGTATGTGTGAGTAAACTCTATGATGCAGTTTTAGGTTAGTTTGGGTTACTGGTTAGATTAGGTTTTAAGTGACGGAGTTCAGGTTTGATTAGGTGACAGGTTGATGATTAGATGACACACACAACCCTGTGAGTGTGTGTGTGTGTGTGTGTGTGTGTTTGTGTAAGAATGTCGCACATTGAAATGTGTACATGTGATTATAATAGTTTTTACCATCTGTGAAGAAAATGTCTGTAACCATTTGTCATTCCATTTTCTTTCTGCCTGCCTGCCTGCCTGCCTGCCTGCCTGCCTGCCTGCTAAAACTTCTCCACTCAATATGCTGTTGAATATCAATCTCCAGTGTTCACTTACCGTTAATTCATACAATATTAAACAAATGAAGTCATTAACAAATCTTTAAACATTTTCAGCACCTACATTCTTTCTAACATGAATCACAGTAACTAATATACTCAACTCAGTCACAAACACTTTTCTTATTCCTTCCTAAACACCTCACCATATATAACCTATCTCAAAAAATTAAGTTTAAATACCTAACTGCCAACCCTCCCTTCCCCCACCCCCCCCCCAACCCGGATGACCCACGGTAGCTCCTCTGGACACCCCCTACCAACAACCTCCGCCTAACGGTGGCCGCCATATCCCTACCCCCATTCCACCCCCAGTGTTACCCACCCTCCTCCTCCGTGTCAAACAGAGAAATTAGCGGCGATAACGCTAAATTTACCCAGCCAAACCGTTCGCCTCATTTGGACATACACCAGTAAATATTAATTATTACACCTGTTTAAACATTCACATATCAGTCAGTTAGCCTAAATTCTCCTCTATTCATTCATTCATGACACTGCTTCACTTGACTGCAACATCATCGAATAACCCTGCCATTTTTTCTAACTGTCAACACAAACTCACAATTTCACATGTCAATCATTGCAATTGTTTATAAAAAGACACTAACTAACCCTGTTTGCTCCGAGGTATAAATACAGGTGCCAAATTTTATTCAGATGGCAACTCCAGCGTGGCCTAGTCGGATAGAACATGTTCCTAATCCGGATAGACCTGCGTTCGAGCCTGTCGCAACGGATGCAACTACAGGGCACAGATAGATTTCTGTGATGTCCTCTCCTGTAGGAGCATCAGTTTCGATAGATTCTCTGGATAGCCGAAGATTGATTGACTGATCCCTTGGAATGTGGGGAAGGGTTGAAATCCGGGGGCCCACGGACGGATACCTGGATCCACTGACCTCGGGCAGGTCTTTCAATTCACCTGGATTTCAGGTGGGGAGAAGGGAGGCAATTTGGGTCGACACAAATGGCTTCCTGGACCCAGAACTCCATGGATACACGTGTTCGTGTATCCTTGGATACATGTCCGTGTATCACAGACAAGCATAGATAGTCACACGGATTGATCACACGGATACATTTCCGTGTGATCCGTGAATCCGTGTGATACGGGATTCGAACCTAGGTGGGTGGGGATAAGGATAAGGGAGGCAATTTGAGGGGACACAAATGGCTTCCTGGACCCCAGAACCCCATGGATAACCCTAAACATAATACGGTTACGAAATCCCATAAGATAAGATACACGGACATACATAAGATACACGAAAATCCCTAAGATACACGGATAGGTTCGTGTCACAGGTAACAGGGGGACGGAAAGGAGGGAGGAAGAGAGGGAGGGAGGGAGGAATAGAGAGAGGGAGGGGTATAATTAAATTTCAATTATCAATTTTATTAATTACAATTAAATCAATTTAAATTAATTTAACTCAATTTAATTGGAGTTATTTTTATATAATTATATAATTTATATAATTAGATATATAGTTAGATTATATAATATAGATTATATAGTTATATATAATTGGAGTTATATAATTGGAGTAAATTTAGTTAAGATCTTTAAGATCTTTACTCTTAATTTAAATGAGTTTAAATCTAGGGAGGGAAGGAGGGAAGTTTATTTTCTGTTGTTAGTTAGGGTTTAACCAACCTAGCCAACCTAAACTAACCTAACCTAACCTAATATAACCAACCTTTTTTAAAGTTCATAAACCTTCATAACATTAATGTAAACTATATTAAAGAAAATTATTTTAAAAAATAAACTATATTAAATAAAAGTTAAACTTGTTCCTTAACTAGTTCCTTGTTCCTCCCTTTATAAACCTTTGATACCTATAGGTTAAAAATAATACGGTCATTAACTTCAATTAGTTTTAGGTTAGCTTAGTTTATAGGTTAGTTAGGTTTAGGTTTAGGTTAAGTTGGTAAAGTCAGTGCTTTAAACAACCGACGGCTAAAAGGACAGACTCCAAGATTAATACTCTATCCTGCTGGATCGAGCATTAATGTGCATTAAATTATAATTAATTAAATTAAATTATTACATTTTTAAATTATTAGCATTAAATCATGAATTGGATCAATGTGTGTACTCACACGTAGGTGAGTACACAAAAATGAATGACTTGTTCCTTCTCGTCTCACAATCAAGGGTTCGAATCCCGGTCGGACAGGGTAGCGTTTAGCGTTTTGGTAGCGTTTCCTTTCACCCAATGCCTCTATTCACCTAGAAGTAAATAGTGAGTTACTTGCATCCTGGTCAGTGAGTGAGGGTTAGTCACTAGTTGGACCTCGTAGGATAGGTGTTATAAGCCTAACATATGTATATATAAACTGCTTGTTCCACGACTCAGTGATTTTACATGTGTTGACTAAATGAAGCCTAAGAGAGAATATCTAAGACTATCTAATATTAATATTATCAATATTTGGCCATTTTAGATTATTTTTACTTTTAAATTATTTGAATTTATGCCATGGCCATTTATGCTTAGAAGAGATTTGCTTTGGTTCTTTAATTACCGGTAGGTATGTGGCATTTGTATAATTTGTGCGAGATCAATAGCATCCCAACATTTTCATTTTGGAGAAACACTCCATTTGTTGTTGGTTTGACTAAATAGTTGCTATAAGCACTATCTTTAATGGAGAATTGGCTGGTATGTGTGAGTAAACTCTATGATGCAGTTTTAGGTTAGTTTGGGTTACTGGTTAGATTAGGTTTTAAGTGACGGAGTTCAGGTTTGATTAGGTGACAGGTTGATGATTAGATGACACACACAACCCTGTGAGTGTGTGTGTGTGTGTGTGTGTGTGTTTGTGTAAGAATGTCGCACATTGAAATGTGTACATGTGATTATAATAGTTTTTACCATCTGTGAAGAAAATGTCTGTAACCATTTGTCATTCCATTTTCTTTCTGCTGCTGCCTGCCTGCCTGCCTGCCTGCCTGCCTGCCTGCCTAAAACTTCTCCACTCAATATGCTGTTGAATATCAATCTCCAGTGTTCACTTACCGTTAATTCATACAATATTAAACAAATGAAGTCATTAACAAATCTTTAAACATTTTCAGCACCTACATTCTTTCTAACATGAATCACAGTAACTAATATACTCAACTCAGTCACAAACACTTTTCTTATTCCTTCCTAAACACCTCACCATATATAACCTATCTCAAAAAATTAAGTTTAAATACCTAACTGCCAACCCTCCCTTCCCCCACCCCCCCAACAACCCAGGATGACCCACGGTAGCTCCTCTGGACACCCCCTACCAACAACCTCCGCCTAACGGTGGCCGCCATATCCCTACCCCCATTCCACCCCCAGTGTTACCCACCCTCCTCCTCCGTGTCAAACAGAGAAATAGCGGCGATAACGCTAAATTTACCCAGCCAAACCGTTCGCCTCATTTGGACATACACCAGTAAATATTAATTATTACACCTGTTTAAACATTCACATATCAGTCAGTTAGCCTAAATTCTCCTCTATTCATTCATTCATGACACTGCTTCACTTGACTGCAACATCATCGAATAACCCTGCCATTTTTTCTAACTGTCAACACAAACTCACAATTTCACATGTCAATCATTGCAATTGTTTATAAAAAGACACTAACTAACCCTGTTTGCTCCGAGGTATAAATACAGGTGCCAAATTTTATTCAGATGGCAACTCCAGCGTGGCCTAGTCGGATAGAACATGTTCCTAATCCGGATAGACCTGCGTTCGAGCCTGTCGCAACGGATGCAACTACAGGGCACAGATAGATTTCTGTGATGTCCTCTCCTGTAGGAGCATCAGTTTCGATAGATTCTCTGGATAGCCGAAGATTGATTGACTGATCCCTTGGAATGTGGGGAAGGGTTGAAATCCGGGGGCCCACGGACGGATACCTGGATCCACTGACCTCGGGCAGGTCTTTCAATTCACCTGGATTTCAGGTGGGGAGAAGGGAGGCAATTTGGGTCGACACAAATGGCTTCCTGGACCCAGAACTCCATGGATACACGTGTTCGTGTATCCTTGGATACATGTCCGTGTATCACAGACAAGCATAGATAGTCACACGGATTGATCACACGGATACATTTCCGTGTGATCCGTGAATCCGTGTGATACGGGATTCGAACCTAGGTGGGTGGGGATAAGGATAAGGGAGGCAATTTGAGGGGACACAAATGGCTTCCTGGACCCCAGAACCCCATGGATAACCCTAAACATAATACGGTTACGAAATCCCATAAGATAAGATACACGGACATACATAAGATACACGAAAATCCCTAAGATACACGGATAGGTTCGTGTCACAGGTAACAGGGGGACGGAAAGGAGGGAGGAAGAGAGGGAGGGAGGGAGGAATAGAGAGAGGGAGGGGTATAATTAAATTTCAATTATCAATTTTATTAATTACAATTAAATCAATTTAAATTAATTTAACTCAATTTAATTGGAGTTATTTTTATATAATTATATAATTTATATAATTAGATATATAGTTAGATTATATAGTTAATAGATATATATAGTTATATATATAATTGGAGTTATATAATTGGAGTAAATTTAGTTAAGATCTTTAAGATCTTTACTCTTAATTTAAATGAGTTTAAATCTAGGGAGGGAAGGAGGGAAGTTTATTTTCTGTTGTTAGTTAGGGTTTAACCAACCTAGCCAACCTAAACTAACCTAACCTAACCTAATATAACCAACCTTTTTTAAAGTTCATAAACCTTCATAACATTAATGTAAACTATATTAAAGAAAATTATTTTAAAAAATAAACTATATTAAATAAAAGTTAAACTTGTTCCTTAACTAGTTCCTTGTTCCTCCCTTTATAAACCTTTGATACCTATAGGTTAAAAATAATACGGTCATTAACTTCAATTAGTTTTAGGTTAGCTTAGTTATAGGTTAGGTTAGGTTTAGGTTAGGTTGGTAAAGTCAGTGCTTTAAACAACCGACGGCTAAAAGGACAGACTCCAAGATTAATACTCTATCCTGCTGGATCGAGCATTAATGTGCATTAAATTATAAATTAAATTAAATTATTACATTTTTAAATTATTAGCATTAAATCATGAATTGGATCAATGTGTGTACTCACACGTAGGTGAGTACACAAAAATGAATGACTTGTTCCTTCTCGTCTCACAATCAAGGGTTCGAATCCCGGTCGGACAGGGTAGCGTTTAGCGTTTTGGTAGCGTTTCCTTTCACCCAATGCCTCTATTCACCTAGAAGTAAATAGTGAGTTACTTGCATCCTGGTCAGTGAGTGAGGGTTAGTCACTAGTTGGACCTCGTGGATAGGTGTTATAAGCCTAACATATGTATATATAAACTGCTTGTTCCACGACTCAGTGATTTTACATGTGTTGACTAAATGAAGCCTAAGAGAGAATATCTAAGACTATCTAATATTAATATTATCAATATTTGGCCATTTTAGATTATTTTTACTTTTAAATTATTTGAATTTATGCCATGGCCATTTATGCTTAGAAGAGATTTGCTTTGGTTCTTTAATTACCGGTAGGTATGTGGCATTTGTATAGAATTTGTGCGAGATCAATAGCATCCCAACATTTTCATTTTGGAGAAACACTCCATTTGTTGTTGGTTTGACTAAATAGTTGCTATAAGCACTATCTTTAATGGAGAATTGGCTGGTATGTGTGAGTAAACTCTATGATGCAGTTTTAGGTTAGTTTGGGTTACTGGTTAGATTAGGTTTTAAGTGACGGAGTTCAGGTTTGATTAGGTGACAGGTTGATGATTAGATGACACACACAACCCTGTGAGTGTGTGTGTGTGTGTGTGTGTGTTTGTGTAAGAATGTCGCACATTGAAATGTGTACATGTGATTATAATAGTTTTTACCATCTGTGAAGAAAATGTCTGTAACCATTTGTCATTCCATTTTCTTTCTGCCTGCCCTGCCTGCCTGCCTGCCTGCTGCTGCCTGCCTAAAACTTCTCCACTCAATATGCTGTTGAATATCAATCTCCAGTGTTCACTTACCGTTAATTCATACAATATTAAACAAATGAAGTCATTAACAAATCTTTAAACATTTTCAGCACCTACATTCTTTCTAACATGAATCACAGTAACTAATATACTCAACTCAGTCACAAACACTTTTCTTATTCCTTCCTAAACACCTCACCATATATAACCTATCTCAAAAAATTAAGTTTAAATACCTAACTGCCAACCCTCCCTTCCCCCACCCCCCAACAACCCAGGATGACCCACGGTAGCTCCTCTGGACACCCCCTACCAACAACCTCCGCCTAACGGTGGCCGCCATATCCCTACCCCCATTCCACCCCCAGTGTTACCCACCCTCCTCCTCCGTGTCAAACAGAGAAATAGCGGCGATAACGCTAAATTTACCCAGCCAAACCGTTCGCCTCATTTGGACATACACCAGTAAATATTAATTATTACACCTGTTTAAACATTCACATATCAGTCAGTTAGCCTAAATTCTCCTCTATTCATTCATTCATGACACTGCTTCACTTGACTGCAACATCATCGAATAACCCTGCCATTTTTTCTAACTGTCAACACAAACTCACAATTTCACATGTCAATCATTGCAATTGTTTATAAAAAGACACTAACTAACCCTGTTTGCTCCGAGGTATAAATACAGGTGCCAAATTTTATTCAGATGGCAACTCCAGCGTGGCCTAGTCGGATAGAACATGTTCCTAATCCGGATAGACCTGCGTTCGAGCCTGTCGCAACGGATGCAACTACAGGGCACAGATAGATTTCTGTGATGTCCTCTCCTGTAGGAGCATCAGTTTCGATAGATTCTCTGGATAGCCGAAGATTGATTGACTGATCCCTTGGAATGTGGGGAAGGGTTGAAATCCGGGGGCCCACGGACGGATACCTGGATCCACTGACCTCGGGCAGGTCTTTCAATTCACCTGGATTTCAGGTGGGGAGAAGGGAGGCAATTTGGGTCGACACAAATGGCTTCCTGGACCCAGAACTCCATGGATACACGTGTTCGTGTATCCTTGGATACATGTCCGTGTATCACAGACAAGCATAGATAGTCACACGGATTGATCACACGGATACATTTCCGTGTGATCCGTGAATCCGTGTGATACGGGATTCGAACCTAGGTGGGTGGGGATAAGGATAAGGGAGGCAATTTGAGGGGACACAAATGGCTTCCTGGACCCCAGAACCCCATGGATAACCCTAAACATAATACGGTTACGAAATCCCATAAGATAAGATACACGGACATACATAAGATACACGAAAATCCCTAAGATACACGGATAGGTTCGTGTCACAGGTAACAGGGGGACGGAAAGGAGGGAGGAAGAGAGGGAGGGAGGAGGAGAGAGAGGGAGGGGTATAATTAAATTTCAATTATCAATTTTATTAATTACAATTAAATCAATTTAAATTAATTTAACTCAATTTAATTGGAGTTATTTTTATATAATTATATAATTTATATAATTAGATATATAGTTAGATTATATAGTTAATATAGTATATATATATATATATAATTGGAGTTATATAATTGGAGTAAATTTAGTTAAGATCTTTAAGATCTTTACTCTTAATTTAAATGAGTTTAAATCTAGGGAGGGAAGGAGGGAAGTTTATTTTCTGTTGTTAGTTAGGGTTTAACCAACCTAGCCAACCTAAACTAACCTAACCTAACCTAATATAACCAACCTTTTTTAAAGTTCATAAACCTTCATAACATTAATGTAAACTATATTAAAGAAAATTATTTTAAAAAATAAACTATATTAAATAAAAGTTAAACTTGTTCCTTAACTAGTTCCTTGTTCCTCCCTTTATAAACCTTTGATACCTATAGGTTAAAAATAATACGGTCATTAACTTCAATTAGTTTTAGGTTAGTTAGTTATAGGTTAGGTTAGGTTTAGGTTAGGTTAAGTTGGTAAAGTCAGTGCTTTAAACAACCGACGGCTAAAAGGACAGACTCCAAGATTAATACTCTATCCTGCTGGATCGAGCATTAATGTGCATTAAATTATAAATTAAATTAAATTATTACATTTTTAAATTATTAGCATTAAATCATGAATTGGATCAATGTGTGTACTCACACGTAGGTGAGTACACAAAAATGAATGACTTGTTCCTTCTCGTCTCACAATCAAGGGTTCGAATCCCGGTCGGACAGGGTAGCGTTTAGCGTTTTGGTAGCGTTTCCTTTCACCCAATGCCTCTATTCACCTAGAAGTAAATAGTGAGTTACTTGCATCCTGGTCAGTGAGTGAGGGTTAGTCACTAGTTGGACCTCGTGGATAGGTGTTATAAGCCTAACATATGTATATATAAACTGCTTGTTCCACGACTCAGTGATTTTACATGTGTTGACTAAATGAAGCCTAAGAGAGAATATCTAAGACTATCTAATATTAATATTATCAATATTTGGCCATTTTAGATTATTTTTACTTTTAAATTATTTGAATTTATGCCATGGCCATTTATGCTTAGAAGATTTGCTTTGGTTCTTTAATTACCGGTAGGTATGTGGCATTTGTATGAATTTGTGCGAGATCAATAGCATCCCAACATTTTCATTTTGGAGAAACACTCCATTTGTTGTTGGTTTGACTAAATAGTTGCTATAAGCACTATCTTTAATGGAGAATTGGCTGGTATGTGTGAGTAAACTCTATGATGCAGTTTTAGGTTAGTTTGGGTTACTGGTTAGGTTAGGTTTTAAGTGACGGAGTTCAGGTTTGATTAGGTGACAGGTTGATGATTAGATGACACACACAACCCTGTGAGTGTGTGTGTGTGTGTGTGTGTGTGTTTGTGTAAGAATGTCGCACATTGAAATGTGTACATGTGATTATAATAGTTTTTACCATCTGTGAAGAAAATGTCTGTAACCATTTGTCATTCCATTTTCTTTCTGCCTGCCTGCCTGCCTGCCTGCCTGCCTGCCTAAAACTTCTCCACTCAATATGCTGTTGAATATCAATCTCCAGTGTTCACTTACCGTTAATTCATACAATATTAAACAAATGAAGTCATTAACAAATCTTTAAACATTTTCAGCACCTACATTCTTTCTAACATGAATCACAGTAACTAATATACTCAACTCAGTCACAAACACTTTTCTTATTCCTTCCTAAACACCTCACCATATATAACCTATCTCAAAAAATTAAGTTTAAATACCTAACTGCCAACCCTCCCTTCCCCCCCCCCCAACAACCCAGGATGACCCACGGTAGCTCCTCTGGACACCCCCTACCAACAACCTCCGCCTAACGGTGGCCGCCATATCCCTACCCCCATTCCACCCCCAGTGTTACCCACCCTCCTCCTCCGTGTCAAACAGAGAAATAGCGGCGATAACGCTAAATTTACCCAGCCAAACCGTTCGCCTCATTTGGACATACACCAGTAAATATTAATTATTACACCTGTTTAAACATTCACATATCAGTCAGTTAGCCTAAATTCTCCTCTATTCATTCATTCATGACACTGCTTCACTTGACTGCAACATCATCGAATAACCCTGCCATTTTTTCTAACTGTCAACACAAACTCACAATTTCACATGTCAATCATTGCAATTGTTTATAAAAAGACACTAACTAACCCTGTTTGCTCCGAGGTATAAATACAGGTGCCAAATTTTATTCAGATGGCAACTCCAGCGTGGCCTAGTCGGATAGAACATGTTCCTAATCCGGATAGACCTGCGTTCGAGCCTGTCGCAACGGATGCAACTACAGGGCACAGATAGATTTCTGTGATGTCCTCTCCTGTAGGAGCATCAGTTTCGATAGATTCTCTGGATAGCCGAAGATTGATTGACTGATCCCTTGGAATGTGGGGAAGGGTTGAAATCCGGGGGCCCACGGACGGATACCTGGATCCACTGACCTCGGGCAGGTCTTTCAATTCACCTGGATTTCAGGTGGGGAGAAGGGAGGCAATTTGGGTCGACACAAATGGCTTCCTGGACCCAGAACTCCATGGATACACGTGTTCGTGTATCCTTGGATACATGTCCGTGTATCACAGACAAGCATAGATAGTCACACGGATTGATCACACGGATACATTTCCGTGTGATCCGTGAATCCGTGTGATACGGGATTCGAACCTAGGTGGGTGGGGATAAGGATAAGGGAGGCAATTTGAGGGGACACAAATGGCTTCCTGGACCCCAGAACCCCATGGATAACCCTAAACATAATACGGTTACGAAATCCCATAAGATAAGATACACGGACATACATAAGATACACGAAAATCCCTAAGATACACGGATAGGTTCGTGTCACAGGTAACAGGGGGACGGAAAGGAGGGAGGAAGAGAGGGAGGGAGGGAGGAAGAGAGAGAGGGAGGGGTATAATTAAATTTCAATTATCAATTTTATTAATTACAATTAAATCAATTTAAATTAATTTAACTCAATTTAATTGGAGTTATTTTTATATAATTATATAATTTATATAATTAGATATATAGTTAGATTATATAGTTAATATAGATATATATATATATATAATTGGAGTTATATAATTGGAGTAAATTTAGTTAAGATCTTTAAGATCTTTACTCTTAATTTAAATGAGTTTAAATCTAGGGAGGGAAGGAGGGAAGTTTATTTTCTGTTGTTAGTTAGGGTTTAACCAACCTAGCCAACCTAAACTAACCTAACCTAACCTAATATAACCAACCTTTTTTAAAGTTCATAAACCTTCATAACATTAATGTAAACTATATTAAAGAAAATTATTTTAAAAAATAAACTATATTAAATAAAAGTTAAACTTGTTCCTTAACTAGTTCCTTGTTCCTCCCTTTATAAACCTTTGATACCTATAGGTTAAAAATAATACGGTCATTAACTTCAATTAGTTTTAGGTTAGTTAGTTATAGGTTAGGTTAGGTTTAGGTTAGGTTAAATGAAAGTCAGTGCTTTAAACAACCGACGGCTAAAAGGACAGACTCCAAGATTAATACTCTATCCTGCTGGATCGAGCATTAATGTGCATTAAATTATAAATTAAATTAAATTATTACATTTTTAAATTATTAGCATTAAATCATGAATTGGATCAATGTGTGTACTCACACGTAGGTGAGTACACAAAAATGAATGACTTGTTCCTTCTCGTCTCACAATCAAGGGTTCGAATCCCGGTCGGACAGGGTAGCGTTTAGCGTTTTGGTAGCGTTTCCTTTCACCCAATGCCTCTATTCACCTAGAAGTAAATAGTGAGTTACTTGCATCCTGGTCAGTGAGTGAGGGTTAGTCACTAGTTGGACCTCGTGGGTAGGTGTTATAAGCCTAACATATGTATATATAAACTGCTTGTTCCACGACTCAGTGATTTTACATGTGTTGACTAAATGAAGCCTAAGAGAGAATATCTAAGACTATCTAATATTAATATTATCAATATTTGGCTATTTTAGATTATTTTTACTTTTAAATTATTTGAATTTATGCCATGGCCATTTATGCTTAGAGAGATTTGCTTTGGTTCTTTAATTACCGGTAGGTATGTGGCATTTGTATGAATTTGTGCGAGATCAATAGCATCCCAACATTTTCATTTTGGAGAAACACTCCATTTGTTGTTGGTTTGACTAAATAGTTGCTATAAGCACTATCTTTAATGGAGAATTGGCTGGTATGTGTGAGTAAACTCTATGATGCAGTTTTAGGTTAGTTTGGGTTACTGGTTAGATTAGGTTTTAAGTGACGGAGTTCAGGTTTGATTAGGTGACAGGTTGATGATTAGATGACACACACAACCCTGTGAGTGTGTGTGTGTGTGTGTGTGTGTGTGTTGTGTAAGAATGTCGCACATTGAAATGTGTACATGTGATTATAATAGTTTTTACCATCTGTGAAGAAAATGTCTGTAACCATTTGTCATTCCATTTTCTTTCTGCCTGCCTGCCTGCCTGCCTGCCTGCCTGCCTGCTAAAACTTCTCCACTCAATATGCTGTTGAATATCAATCTCCAGTGTTCACTTACCGTTAATTCATACAATATTAAACAAATGAAGTCATTAACAAATCTTTAAACATTTTCAGCACCTACATTCTTTCTAACATGAATCACAGTAACTAATATACTCAACTCAGTCACAAACACTTTTCTTATTCCTTCCTAAACACCTCACCATATATAACCTATCTCAAAAAATTAAGTTTAAATACCTAACTGCCAACCCTCCCTTCCCCCACCCCCGACCCCCAACAACCCAGGATGACCCACGGTAGCTCCTCTGGACACCCCCTACCAACAACCTCCGCCTAACGGTGGCCGCCATATCCCTACCCCCATTCCACCCCCAGTGTTACCCACCCTCCTCCTCCGTGTCAAACAGAGAAATTAGCGGCGATAACGCTAAATTTACCCAGCCAAACCGTTCGCCTCATTTGGACATACACCAGTAAATATTAATTATTACACCTGTTTAAACATTCACATATCAGTCAGTTAGCCTAAATTCTCCTCTATTCATTCATTCATGACACTGCTTCACTTGACTGCAACATCATCGAATAACCCTGCCATTTTTTCTAACTGTCAACACAAACTCACAATTTCACATGTCAATCATTGCAATTGTTTATAAAAAGACACTAACTAACCCTGTTTGCTCCGAGGTATAAATACAGGTGCCAAATTTTATTCAGATGGCAACTCCAGCGTGGCCTAGTCGGATAGAACATGTTCCTAATCCGGATAGACCTGCGTTCGAGCCTGTCGCAACGGATGCAACTACAGGGCACAGATAGATTTCTGTGATGTCCTCTCCTGTAGGAGCATCAGTTTCGATAGATTCTCTGGATAGCCGAAGATTGATTGACTGATCCCTTGGAATGTGGGGAAGGGTTGAAATCCGGGGGCCCACGGACGGATACCTGGATCCACTGACCTCGGGCAGGTCTTTCAATTCACCTGGATTTCAGGTGGGGAGAAGGGAGGCAATTTGGGTCGACACAAATGGCTTCCTGGACCCAGAACTCCATGGATACACGTGTTCGTGTATCCTTGGATACATGTCCGTGTATCACAGACAAGCATAGATAGTCACACGGATTGATCACACGGATACATTTCCGTGTGATCCGTGAATCCGTGTGATACGGGATTCGAACCTAGGTGGGTGGGGATAAGGATAAGGGAGGCAATTTGAGGGGACACAAATGGCTTCCTGGACCCCAGAACCCCATGGATAACCCTAAACATAATACGGTTACGAAATCCCATAAGATAAGATACACGGACATACATAAGATACACGAAAATCCCTAAGATACACGGATAGGTTCGTGTCACAGGTAACAGGGGGACGGAAAGGAAGGAAGAGAGGGAGGGAGGGAGGAATAGAGAGGGGGGGTATAATTAAATTTCAATTATCAATTTTATTAATTACAATTAAATCAATTTAAATTAATTTAACTCAATTTAATTGGAGTTATTTTTATATAATTATATAATTTATAATTAGATATATAGTTAGATTATATAGTTAATATAGATATATATATATATATATAATTGGAGTTATATAATTGGAGTAAATTTAGTTAAGATCTTTAAGATCTTTACTCTTAATTTAAATGAGTTTAAATCTAGGGAGGGAAGGAGGGAAGTTTATTTTCTGTTGTTAGTTAGGGTTTAACCAACCTAGCCAACCTAAACTAACCTAACCTAACCTAATATAACCAACCTTTTTTAAAGTTCATAAACCTTCATAACATTAATGTAAACTATATTAAAGAAAATTATTTTAAAAAATAAACTATATTAAATAAAAGTTAAACTTGTTCCTTAACTAGTTCCTTGTTCCTCCCTTTATAACCTTTGATACCTATAGGTTAAAAATAATACGGTCATTAACTTCAATTAGTTTTAGGTTAGCTTAGTTTAGGTTAGGTTAGGTTAGGTTTAGGTTAGTTGGTAAAGTCAGTGCTTTAAACAACCGACGGCTAAAAGGACAGACTCCAAGATTAATACTCTATCCTGCTGGATCGAGCATTAATGTGCATTAAATTATAAATTAAATTAAATTATTACATTTTTAAATTATTAGCATTAAATCATGAATTGGATCAATGTGTGTACTCACACGTAGGTGAGTACACAAAAATGAATGACTTGTTCCTTCTCGTCTCACAATCAAGGGTTCGAATCCCGGTCGGACAGGGTAGCGTTTAGCGTTTTGGTAGCGTTTCCTTTCACCCAATGCCTCTATTCACCTAGAAGTAAATAGTGAGTTACTTGCATCCTGGTCAGTGAGTGAGGGTTAGTCACTAGTTGGACCTTGTGGATAGGTGTTATAAGCCTAACATATGTATATATAAACTGCTTGTTCCACGACTCAGTGATTTTACATGTGTTGACTAAATGAAGCCTAAGAGAGAATATCTAAGACTATCTAATATTAATATTATCAAATATTTGGCCATTTTAGATTATTTTTACTTTTAAATTATTTGAATTTATGCCATGGCCATTTATGCTTAGAAGAGATTTGCTTTGGTTCTTTAATTACCGGTAGGTATGTGGCATTTGTATGGAATTTGTGCGAGATCAATAGCATCCCAACATTTTCATTTTGGAGAAACACTCCATTTGTTGTTGGTTTGACTAAATAGTTGCTATAAGCACTATCTTTAATGGAGAATTGGCTGGTATGTGTGAGTAAACTCTATGATGCAGTTTTAGGTTAGTTTGGGTTACTGGTTAGATTAGGTTTTAAGTGACGGAGTTCAGGTTTGATTAGGTGACAGGTTGATGATTAGATGACACACACAACCCTGTGAGTGTGTGTGTGTGTGTGTGTGTGTTTGTGTAAGAATGTCGCACATTGAAATGTGTACATGTGATTATAATAGTTTTTACCATCTGTGAAGAAAATGTCTGTAACCATTTGTCATTCCATTTTCTTTCTGCTGCCTGCCTGCCTGCCTGCCTGCCTGCCTGCTAAAACTTCTCCACTCAATATGCTGTTGAATATCAATCTCCAGTGTTCACTTACCGTTAATTCATACAATATTAAACAAATGAAGTCATTAACAAATCTTTAAACATTTTCAGCACCTACATTCTTTCTAACATGAATCACAGTAACTAATATACTCAACTCAGTCACAAACACTTTTCTTATTCCTTCCTAAACACCTCACCATATATAACCTATCTCAAAAAATTAAGTTTAAATACCTAACTGCCAACCCTCCCTTCCCCCACCCCCCAACAACCCAGGATGACCCACGGTAGCTCCTCTGGACACCCCCTACCAACAACCTCCGCCTAACGGTGGCCGCCATATCCCTACCCCCATTCCACCCCCAGTGTTACCCACCCTCCTCCTCCGTGTCAAACAGAGAAATAGCGGCGATAACGCTAAATTTACCCAGCCAAACCGTTCGCCTCATTTGGACATACACCAGTAAATATTAATTATTACACCTGTTTAAACATTCACATATCAGTCAGTTAGCCTAAATTCTCCTCTATTCATTCATTCATGACACTGCTTCACTTGACTGCAACATCATCGAATAACCCTGCCATTTTTTAACTGTCAACACAAACTCACAATTTCACATGTCAATCATTGCAATTGTTTATAAAAAGACACTAACTAACCCTGTTTGCTCCGAGGTATAAATACAGGTGCCAAATTTTATTCAGATGGCAACTCCAGCGTGGCCTAGTCGGATAGAACATGTTCCTAATCCGGATAGACCTGCGTTCGAGCCTGTCGCAACGGATGCAACTACAGGGCACAGATAGATTTCTGTGATGTCCTCTCCTGTAGGAGCATCAGTTTCGATAGATTCTCTGGATAGCCGAAGATTGATTGACTGATCCCTTGGAATGTGGGGAAGGGTTGAAATCCGGGGGCCCACGGACGGATACCTGGATCCACTGACCTCGGGCAGGTCTTTCAATTCACCTGGATTTCAGGTGGGGAGAAGGGAGGCAATTTGGGTCGACACAAATGGCTTCCTGGACCCAGAACTCCATGGATACACGTGTTCGTGTATCCTTGGATACATGTCCGTGTATCACAGACAAGCATAGATAGTCACACGGATTGATCACACGGATACATTTCCGTGTGATCCGTGAATCCGTGTGATACGGGATTCGAACCTAGGTGGGTGGGGATAAGGATAAGGGAGGCAATTTGAGGGGACACAAATGGCTTCCTGGACCCCAGAACCCCATGGATAACCCTAAACATAATACGGTTACGAAATCCCATAAGATAAGATACACGGACATACATAAGATACACGAAAATCCCTAAGATACACGGATAGGTTCGTGTCACAGGTAACAGGGGGACGGAAAGGAGGGAGGAAGAGAGGGAGGGAGGGAGGAATAGAGAGAGGGAGGGGTATAATTAAATTTCAATTATCAATTTTATTAATTACAATTAAATCAATTTAAATTAATTTAACTCAATTTAATTGGAGTTATTTTTATATAATTATATAATTTATATAATTAGATATATAGTTAGATTATATAGTTAATATAGATATATATAGTTATATATATAATTGGAGTTATATAATTGGAGTAAATTTAGTTAAGATCTTTAAGATCTTTACTCTTAATTTAAATGAGTTTAAATCTAGGGAGGGAAGGAGGGAAGTTTATTTTCTGTTGTTAGTTAGGGTTTAACCAACCTAGCCAACCTAAACTAACCTAACCTAACCTAATATAACCAACCTTTTTTAAAGTTCATAAACCTTCATAACATTAATGTAAACTATATTAAAGAAAATTATTTTAAAAAATAAACTATATTAAATAAAAGTTAAACTTGTTCCTTAACTAGTTCCTTGTTCCTCCCTTTATAAACCTTTGATACCTATAGGTTAAAAATAATACGGTCATTAACTTCAATTAGTTTTAGGTTAGTTAGTTTATAGGTTATTAGGTTTAGGTTAGGTTAGTTGGTAAAGTCAGTGCTTTAAACAACCGACGGCTAAAAGGACAGACTCCAAGATTAATACTCTATCCTGCTGGATCGAGCATTAATGTGCATTAAATTATAAATTAAATTAAATTATTACATTTTTAAATTATTAGCATTAAATCATGAATTGGATCAATGTGTGTACTCACACGTAGGTGAGTACACAAAAATGAATGACTTGTTCCTTCTCGTCTCACAATCAAGGGTTCGAATCCCGGTCGGACAGGGTAGCGTTTAGCGTTTTGGTAGCGTTTCCTTTCACCCAATGCCTCTATTCACCTAGAAGTAAATAGTGAGTTACTTGCATCCTGGTCAGTGAGTGAGGGTTAGTCACTAGTTGGACCTCGTGGATAGGTGTTATAAGCCTAACATATGTATATATAAACTGCTTGTTCCACGACTCAGTGATTTTACATGTGTTGACTAAATGAAGCCTAAGAGAGAATATCTAAGACTATCTAATATTAATATTATCAATATTTGGCCATTTTAGATTATTTTTACTTTTAAATTATTTGAATTTATGCCATGGCCATTTATGCTTAGAAGATTTTGCTTTGGTTCTTTAATTACCGGTAGGTATGTGGCATTTGTATAGAATTTGTGCGAGATCAATAGCATCCCAACATTTTCATTTTGGAGAAACACTCCATTTGTTGTTGGTTTGACTAAATAGTTGCTATAAGCACTATCTTTAATGGAGAATTGGCTGGTATGTGTGAGTAAACTCTATGATGCAGTTTTAGGTTAGTTTGGGTTACTGGTTAGATTAGGTTTTAAGTGACGGAGTTCAGGTTTGATTAGGTGACAGGTTGATGATTAGATGACACACACAACCCTGTGAGTGTGTGTGTGTGTGTGTGTGTGTGTTTGTGTAAGAATGTCGCACATTGAAATGTGTACATGTGATTATAATAGTTTTTACCATCTGTGAAGAAAATGTCTGTAACCATTTGTCATTCCATTTTCTTTCTGCCTGCCTGCCTGCCTGCCTGCCCTGCCTGCTAAAACTTCTCCACTCAATATGCTGTTGAATATCAATCTCCAGTGTTCACTTACCGTTAATTCATACAATATTAAACAAATGAAGTCATTAACAAATCTTTAAACATTTTCAGCACCTACATTCTTTCTAACATGAATCACAGTAACTAATATACTCAACTCAGTCACAAACACTTTTCTTATTCCTTCCTAAACACCTCACCATATATAACCTATCTCAAAAAATTAAGTTTAAATACCTAACTGCCAACCCTCCCTTCCCCCACCCCCCCCCCAACAACCCAGGATGACCCACGGTAGCTCCTCTGGACACCCCCTACCAACAACCTCCGCCTAACGGTGGCCGCCATATCCCTACCCCCATTCCACCCCCAGTGTTACCCACCCTCCTCCTCCGTGTCAAACAGAGAAATTAGCGGCGATAACGCTAAATTTACCCAGCCAAACCGTTCGCCTCATTTGGACATACACCAGTAAATATTAATTATTACACCTGTTTAAACATTCACATATCAGTCAGTTAGCCTAAATTCTCCTCTATTCATTCATTCATGACACTGCTTCACTTGACTGCAACATCATCGAATAACCCTGCCATTTTTTCTAACTGTCAACACAAACTCACAATTTCACATGTCAATCATTGCAATTGTTTATAAAAAGACACTAACTAACCCTGTTTGCTCCGAGGTATAAATACAGGTGCCAAATTTTATTCAGATGGCAACTCCAGCGTGGCCTAGTCGGATAGAACATGTTCCTAATCCGGATAGACCTGCGTTCGAGCCTGTCGCAACGGATGCAACTACAGGGCACAGATAGATTTCTGTGATGTCCTCTCCTGTAGGAGCATCAGTTTCGATAGATTCTCTGGATAGCCGAAGATTGATTGACTGATCCCTTGGAATGTGGGGAAGGGTTGAAATCCGGGGGCCCACGGACGGATACCTGGATCCACTGACCTCGGGCAGGTCTTTCAATTCACCTGGATTTCAGGTGGGGAGAAGGGAGGCAATTTGGGTCGACACAAATGGCTTCCTGGACCCAGAACTCCATGGATACACGTGTTCGTGTATCCTTGGATACATGTCCGTGTATCACAGACAAGCATAGATAGTCACACGGATTGATCACACGGATACATTTCCGTGTGATCCGTGAATCCGTGTGATACGGGATTCGAACCTAGGTGGGTGGGGATAAGGATAAGGGAGGCAATTTGAGGGGACACAAATGGCTTCCTGGACCCCAGAACCCCATGGATAACCCTAAACATAATACGGTTACGAAATCCCATAAGATAAGATACACGGACATACATAAGATACACGAAAATCCCTAAGATACACGGATAGGTTCGTGTCACAGGTAACAGGGGGACGGAAAGGAGGGAGGAAGAGAGGGAGGGAGGGAGGAATAGAGAGAGGGAGGGGTATAATTAAATTTCAATTATCAATTTTATTAATTACAATTAAATCAATTTAAATTAATTTAACTCAATTTAATTGGAGTTATTTTTATATAATTATATAATTTATATAATTAGATATATAGTTAGATTATATAGTTAATATAGATATATATAGTTATATATAATTGGAGTTATATAATTGGAGTAAATTTAGTTAAGATCTTTAAGATCTTTACTCTTAATTTAAATGAGTTTAAATCTAGGGAGGGAAGGAGGGAAGTTTATTTTCTGTTGTTAGTTAGGGTTTAACCAACCTAGCCAACCTAAACTAACCTAACCTAACCTAATATAACCAACCTTTTTTAAAGTTCATAAACCTTCATAACATTAATGTAAACTATATTAAAGAAAATTATTTTAAAAAATAAACTATATTAAATAAAAGTTAAACTTGTTCCTTAACTAGTTCCTTGTTCCTCCCTTTATAAACCTTTGATACCTATAGGTTAAAAATAATACGGTCATTAACTTCAATTAGTTTTAGGTTAGCTTAGTTTAGGTTAGTTAGGTTTAGGTTTAGGTTAAGTTGGTAAAGTCAGTGCTTTAAACAACCGACGGCTAAAAGGACAGACTCCAAGATTAATACTCTATCCTGCTGGATCGAGCATTAATGTGCATTAAATTATAAATTAAATTAAATTATTATTTTTAAATTATTAGCATTAAATCATGAATTGGATCAATGTGTGTACTCACACGTAGGTGAGTACACAAAAATGAATGACTTGTTCCTTCTCGTCTCACAATCAAGGGTTCGAATCCCGGTCGGACAGGGTAGCGTTTAGCGTTTTGGTAGCGTTTCCTTTCACCCAATGCCTCTATTCACCTAGAAGTAAATAGTGAGTTACTTGCATCCTGGTCAGTGAGTGAGGGTTAGTCACTAGTTGGACCTCGTAGGATAGGTGTATAAGCCTAACATATGTATATATAAACTGCTTGTTCCACGACTCAGTGATTTTACATGTGTTGACTAAATGAAGCCTAAGAGAGAATATCTAAGACTATCTAATATTAATATTATCAATATTTGGCCATTTTAGATTATTTTTACTTTTAAATTATTTGAATTTATGCCATGGCCATTTATGCTTAGAAGAGATTTGCTTTGGTTCTTTAATTACCGGTAGGTATGTGGCATTTGTATAGAATTTGTGCGAGATCAATAGCATCCCAACATTTTCATTTTGGAGAAACACTCCATTTGTTGTTGGTTTGACTAAATAGTTGCTATAAGCACTATCTTTAATGGAGAATTGGCTGGTATGTGTGAGTAAACTCTATGATGCAGTTTTAGGTTAGTTTGGGTTACTGGTTAGATTAGGTTTTAAGTGACGGAGTTCAGGTTTGATTAGGTGACAGGTTGATGATTAGATGACACACACAACCCTGTGAGTGTGTGTGTGTGTGTGTGTGTGTGTTTGTGTAAGAATGTCGCACATTGAAATGTGTACATGTGATTATAATAGTTTTTACCATCTGTGAAGAAAATGTCTGTAACCATTTGTCATTCCATTTTCTTTCTGCCTGCCTGCCTGCCTGCCTGCCTCCTGCCTGCCTGCTAAAACTTCTCCACTCAATATGCTGTTGAATATCAATCTCCAGTGTTCACTTACCGTTAATTCATACAATATTAAACAAATGAAGTCATTAACAAATCTTTAAACATTTTCAGCACCTACATTCTTTCTAACATGAATCACAGTAACTAATATACTCAACTCAGTCACAAACACTTTTCTTATTCCTTCCTAAACACCTCACCATATATAACCTATCTCAAAAAATTAAGTTTAAATACCTAACTGCCAACCCTCCCTTCCCCCACCCCCCCCCAACAACCCAGGATGACCCACGGTAGCTCCTCTGGACACCCCCTACCAACAACCTCCGCCTAACGGTGGCCGCCATATCCCTACCCCCATTCCACCCCCAGTGTTACCCACCCTCCTCCTCCGTGTCAAACAGAGAAATTAGCGGCGATAACGCTAAATTTACCCAGCCAAACCGTTCGCCTCATTTGGACATACACCAGTAAATATTAATTATTACACCTGTTTAAACATTCACATATCAGTCAGTTAGCCTAAATTCTCCTCTATTCATTCATTCATGACACTGCTTCACTTGACTGCAACATCATCGAATAACCCTGCCATTTTTTCTAACTGTCAACACAAACTCACAATTTCACATGTCAATCATTGCAATTGTTTATAAAAAGACACTAACTAACCCTGTTTGCTCCGAGGTATAAATACAGGTGCCAAATTTTATTCAGATGGCAACTCCAGCGTGGCCTAGTCGGA
>NW_027189148.1:1444108-1460421 GCF_040958095.1 Procambarus clarkii | reverse complement strand
GGACGAAGAACTTTTAATGGACCTATTCAGGGTGTTTAAAAAATGCAAAAGGGAGCTTTTCGAGCCAGTCTACCATATTTAATAAATCATTTGTCAGACAGAGTGCCGGAGTCATGGAAGGTTGCTAAAGAGGTGACATTTTTTTTTTAAGAAAAGAGATTGATCACTTGCGTAAAACTATCGGCCAATTAGCCTAACGTCTATTGTAGGAAAATTACTAGAATTGATATGCAAATACCATTCGTCTTCATGTAGAAAATATAAATTAATAAATGATTCACAACATGGTTTAACATATGGCCATTCATGTTTAAAAAAATTTCATCATTTTATTCAAGCTAAGTTAAGGCAGTTGTGAAGTGCGTACCTTGCCTTTAGCAAAGACTCTGATACAGTGCCACATGAAAGACTGATTAAAAAGATAGAGTCTCACGGTATTAAGAGTGCTTTATAAACATGGATTAGGGTATAGCTATAACTAAAGAAATAGAGTGGTAGTGTAAATGGTGTTAATTCAAATTGGAAAAAAGATGTAAGTGTAACTGGAGTGCCCCAGGCTCTGTCCTGGGACCACTGTCATTTAGCACACACACACTATATAATATATATATATAATATATATATATATATATATATATATATATATATATATATGCTCAAGTGGTGGCTCAAAAGGGCCACCACTTATGGGCTATTCATGCCCGTGCCACCTTTTGGGTGGCTTAATCATGATGGCATTTTAGGTGGCATCAATCAATTTATTTTCACTTGAGAATGAACCATAGTGGTTCGAAACTTTGTGCAATTTGTATAAATAAGTGTAATACATTCTATAGTAATTAACTATTTTTATTCACCTTGAAATAACGAAAATGAGTTTTTTGAGAACTCCTCTTTCAGCTAAGCTCTGATGCTAGGAAAATAATTAGAGGGATAGAAGCCCTAAACCAGATGATAGTAAATACTGAATCTGCGGCCATATTCAATGAGACATGTTTAAAAGAAAACCTGCTGCGAACGCACTCCTCATTCTCATGGTTCTCCTCAACGCATGGTTCATTCTCAAGTGAAAATAAATTGATTGATTGATGCCACCTATAATGCCATCAAGATTAAGCCACCCAAAAGGTGGCACGGGCATGAATAGCCCATAAGTGGTGGCCCTTTTGAGCCATTATTAGTACCAATAGATGATACTGAAGATCTGTTGAGGTGCGACTGCACCCTGCGTGACTGGAGATGTCTCCCATTTCATAAAAATAAATTGATTGATGAATTCACTTGAACGTGTCCAACGTAGGATGACTAAGTTAATTCCCCAAATTAGAAATCTTTCATATGAAGAAAGATTAACCAAGCTTAAGTTGCATTCACTGGAAAGGCGAAGAGTTAGGGGTGACATGATAGAAGTTTACAAGTGGATGAATGGACATAACAGGGAGGATATTAATAGGGTATTAAAAATATCAACACAAGACAGAACACGAAACAATGGGTATAAATTGGACAAGTTTAGATTTAGGAAAGACTTGGGTAAATACTGGTTCAGTAACAGGGTTGTTGATTTGTGGAACCAATTGCCGTGTAACGTGGTGGAGGTGGGGTCCCTCGATTGTTTCAAGCATGGGTTGGACATGTATATGAGTGGGATTGGGTGGTTATAAATAGGAGCTGCCTCGTATGGGCCAATAGACCTTCTGTAGTTGCCTTTGTTCTTATTTTCAATGTGGAGGTGGGATCCCTCGATTGTTTCAAGCATGGGTTGGACATGTATATGAGTGGGATTGGGTGGTTATAAATAGGAGCTGCCTCGTATAGGCCTTCTGCAGTTGCCTTGTTCTTATGTTATATCCATTCTATAGTACGGCGACCAAAACTGAACTGAATAATCTAAATGGGGCCCTAACCAGAGCAAGATATTACTGAAGAACAATACCAGGTGTCTTGTTACTAACGCTTCGATTAATAAATCCCAGTGTCCTATTTACCTCATTTCGAACATTCATGCATTGATAATTTGGTTTTAAATTCTTACTAATCGTAACACCCAGATCCCTTTCGCAATCAAACTTCGCAATCTCAACACCGTCTAGCTCGTACTTGTAAATTTATCATCATTACCTAGCCTCAGAACTTTACATTTATCAGCATAAAACTGCATCTGCTAATCTTTTGACCATTTCAAAACCCTATTTAGATAAACTTGAAGTGATAGTGAGTCTTCTTTCATGTTAATTTCCCTACTTACCGATTTTTGTATATGTATGATCTGATGTTCTTAGATTAGATATATAATATGAACGAGTTTTGTTGAATATAAATAAGAGCGGCCTCGTATGGTGGAATACATTCCTTTTTAAGTTTTTTTCATTATTTTGTTTTTATACATATTGGAAATGAGCATACAAAGATATTAAAACATCAGTACCAACTGAAACAAGAAACAATGGATATAAATTGGGAAAGATAGACACAGGAAAATCACACGAAAATACTGGTTTTGAAATAGTGTGTTTAATCTACTAAAGACATAACTGTTAACGTAATAGATGTTGATTCATGTATAATTCAAATTCATATATAAAACACTGCAGCGATCCAATATCCGGTATGATAATTTTTTCCTGAAATCTACTATCACATTTCTAAACCACTATTTACCCAGGTATTTTCTAAATCAAACTTTATCCAATTTACTAACTGCTCTTATATTTACAGCTTTTTTATATTCCTTTTGTTATACCCCTCTCAGTAAATTGAATACTTTAATCATGTTACCCGTTACTCTAGCGGGACCAATTACACCTGTCCCTACAATCTCACCTTTACCGGCCAATATAAGCTGCGACTGGAAGCATAATCTCGCATCTTGTGCTTCTGTGTCTTAGTGTCACCAAGGATTAAAGGTTTAAGTACTTGTGTCTCCGCAGTGCTTGTTGTATTCCAAGATGCTGCCTGTTTTGCCTGTGTTTGGCTACGCTCGTCCAGGGCGATGCAAGCATTCAGGTGAGTTTCTTTCATTATTTATCTCGTGGTAATTACTTCGTGATTTACGCCATTAATAGTGTCTATTGGTTTTGAATTTTAAGTGTCATTCTTTCAACAACGTAAGGCATTATTTATGCGAAACAATTTTAAATGCATACTGAAGTTTACTTTTCTTTTACGAGAGTAGTGGGCATCCATCAGTCTCAGCAGACATATATTTCCATGTAAATTGATTAATCTTTCTTTTATATGAAAACCTTTGGGATTTGTCTAACATCAGTTAGATTTGTATCTAACAGTATATAGGTACCCGTGAAGTCGGGAACTGTGGTGGGTTGTGGCACACAATACCACAAAAATGTAGAGGTTTTATCTAACATGTTGTTTGTGGACAGATGTGGAGTGTTGACGTGTTAAAAAATAACGATGTGATCCGGGAACTAGAAAACGGCGGTTACTTCGATATTTGGGGCGACAATACAACCCACGCCCAGGTAAGTGAACTGTTTGCTGTCAGACAACTTTCTTGCATGAATTGTGTATATACTTGGCCGAAACGTTGTCGTTGCTTCATTTTCATGTGTGTGGTTTTGTAATTTATAGTATATTGGAGGGCCACTCATAATCATGCGTCATCTTTGTAGATTCTGGTAAGCTCGACCTGTAGGAGTACGTTGGTACAGCAGGTGCTGGAGTCCTCAGAGATGAGGTACTGGGTGGAGGTGGAGGATGTGATGAGTCTGGTGCAGCAGGAGCGGATTTTTATGGAGACAACCAAAAACAACAGAGGTAAATACATGCTCGCTCAAATACCCAATTTGCATATGATTGAGAATATAAATAAATTTGATTGATTTAGTAGAATTTACACTGTCCATATATTTCACGTATATGTAAGATGTTTGCTAAGAAACTGTGGAAATCCTCTTTCTTATTGTCATAAATTTAAACAAAACTAGAACAATAGATTTTAATACCTCATACTATATGTTGTTAATGATATATTGCATAAGGTTTACAGTTTTTTATATTATAACCCAACGAATCCCACAGAACATCCGATGGATTGGAACGTCTACCACAATACGGCAGACGTCGAGAAGTTCATAAACTGGGTGAAGGAAATGGGAGGCTGCTTCGTGCAGGTGCTAACGGCAGCCACCACGGAGGAGGGGCGCCAAGTCCTGGTGATTAAAGTCACAGATCCATTCTCCGATGAACCCAAGACAAAGATCTGGATCGAAGCTGGTAAGAGAGAGGAGCTTGTTCGTCCTGAATAGCCAATAGAGTTAGCAATACAGTGTATATATAACATATTGCGTATATAACAATTATAAGTAAGATAATAGAGTTAATAATGATAAGTGACAATATAAAATAATAGCTAATTATTTCCCAATCTCTATCCCGTTGTTCCAGGTATCCATGCTCGTGAATGGATCTCTCCTGCCGTCTCTCTGTATATCCTGAACCTTCTGATTACAGACGATTCTTGGCGAGACCTGCTGAAGAGGACGGAGTGGTACATCGTGCCTGTCGTCAACCCGGACGGCTATCATTACTCCTTCACCTCCGAGAGTGCCAGGTCAGTCAACAGTGTACACGATATGCAACACCGTGCAGTGTTCATGCCACACAACCTCGCACAGTGAAGACAGAAGACACAGTGCAGAAGTATTGTAAAACTGCAGGGGTCATAAAGACCCCTGCAGTTTTACAATACACTCTGCACATTATTGCCCAGAAGCGTGTGTATCCCAAGTCGTGACTAGTAATGAGATAATACATATAGCAGTTTATTATGGGAAATAATACCAACCTTTTAGTTTTTAAAAAAAAAATCATTGTCATGATTCTAACATTATTGTTTACTCTAGGCTGTGGAGAAAGAATCGCCAGACCCACCTTGATAGAGGGTGCAAAGGAGTGAGCCTGATCCGTGACATGGACTTGGAATGGAGCTTCAGCACTCCATTCGACCCTTGTAGTGAGACTTACAAAGGCGTCACACCCTTCACTGAACCAGAAACCCGAGGTCTCCAATCAATCATGGAAACAGTGGGTGGCATTGACCTGTTCATAGCTTTCCGAGGCTATGGCCAGTCTATTTTATCCTGTGTTGCGGAATGACATTCCTCCAGCAAACATCCATGAACACGAAGTTCTGGCTATGGTATTTGTTCATGCCGTGAGCTATACGTCTCGTGGACATATCAATTATGAGATAGGCCAATCAGGACCACTGTACGGTCTAACCTCTGAAGACTTGGCACCCGAGGCACAGAATAGGTTCATATATACCATTGATCTCCCTTATAAAGGGAGATATGGACTTCTTCATTCAGAGAGTAATATTAGCAGCACTCTGATGGAGACCACTGCCGGTATCATGTGCATGGTCCGTCATATTACTAACACGGGTCACTGTACCAATCCTTAGTAGCAGCCATATGTATAGTTGGTACATATGGCATATGGTTGGTACTAAGGCAGGAGTTACTCCTGGAATCAACATTATTTATGTAAGTAATTCCTAAATCTGAATTTTAAATCCTAAAATAAAACAATAAAAAAATCTACCTGTTTTTATTTAAACTGCTATTAGACAAGTCTAACAAATAAATTTACAACAGTAGGCAGGTATTTAGCTAATGTAACAACCGGTCTTTTTATATAATGATGTTCCACTTGATGTTGTAGTTATTTACATGAATATATGTTTAGTATTTATGTACTTGACTTTATAATAGTGTATCAAAATTAGTTTGAAGCTCAAGTTATCTTTTCTTTAGCCACTGCACATAAGTAGAAGTGTACCTTTACAATAAAGTATATGGAAAGTTTCAAATTTTCCATTTCAATATTTGCTTTCTCAAACCAACAGTAACTATTCTTCATTTAAAAAGAATCGAATTCCCTCACTTCCATTCTGTGGCTTAAGGGAAAAGATGAGGGCCATTTCTGGCATATTGCTATTCAGTGCCGGAATCGTGGATTGAACCATTTTGCGAAAAAGAAGATATATCACTTTATTTATTTATTAAATTTTGCATATACAAGAATGTACATAAGGAATGTTAGGATACAAATATGGTAATTACAGTCTTGTAAAGCAACTAGCACGCGCAGCGTTTCTGGCGTTCCTTTCTTCCAGCAATTGCCCAATTAGCCTAACGTCTATTTTTGGAAAATTGCTTGAATCGACAATTGCAAAAGCCATTCCTCTGCATCTTGAAAAAAGAATAATTAATGACTCACAACGTGGTTTTGCTAACGGCCGTTTGTAACAAATATGCTATCTTCTATTTTATCATAATTCAGTCAGGTATATTAACAATATAATTAGGGTATATTTCACACAAACAGTAGGAGTCTAAGAAGCAAAATGAAGGAGGTGTTACCACTACTGGCAGCTGCTCTTCGCGCACGCATTTAAAAAAAAAATCGTAAGAAATCCATTTCTTAACATATAGGGATGAATTTTTTACGACGCTGATGCCAAATAACGGGAAATTTTTTTTACTATATTTAATATTTGGAAAAGTCTCCACATGCACCTTAAAAAACAGAGATAACGGGGGAAAAAAAAATTACGAAGTTCCCATAGCAGGGCAAGCAAAGACAAATCCTAAAGTTTTTTTCAGTTAATTCGAACAAAGATTAGTGAGAGGATAGGTCCATTAAAAGTTAACATTGGTCAGATAACAGATAATGACAAAGCGATGAGTAGTATTTTTAATATATATTTTATCTCTGTATTTACTAAAGAGGAACTTAAAACTATGCCTTCAGCCAAACAAGTCTATGTGTGTTGGGACGAGGATAGGTTGACTAGTTTAGCTGTTACCATTGAGGATGTTATTGAGGAAATAGGGAACTCAAACCAAACAAATCCCCAGTGACGGACGAAGAACTTTTAATGGACCTATTCAGGGTGTTTAAAAAATGCAAAAGGGAGCTTTTCGAGCCAGTCTACCATATTTAATAAATCATTTGTCAGACAGAGTGCCGGAGTCATGGAAGGTTGCTAAAGAGGTGACATTTTTTTTTTAAGAAAAGAGATTGATCACTTGCGTAAAACTATCGGCCAATTAGCCTAACGTCTATTGTAGGAAAATTACTAGAATTGATATGCAAATACCATTCGTCTTCATGTAGAAAATATAAATTAATAAATGATTCACAACATGGTTTAACATATGGCCATTCATGTTTAAAAAAAATTTCATCATTTTATTCAAGCTAAGTTAAGGCAGTTGTGAAGTGCGTACCTTGCCTTTAGCAAAGACTCTGATACAGTGCCACATGAAAGACTGATTAAAAAGATAGAGTCTCACGGTATTAAGAGTGCTTTATAAACATGGATTAGGGTATAGCTATAACTAAAGAAATAGAGTGGTAGTGTAAATGGTGTTAATTCAAATTGGAAAAAAGATGTAAGTGTAACTGGAGTGCCCCAGGCTCTGTCCTGGGACCACTGTCATTTAGCACACACACACTATATATATATATATATATATATATATATATATATATGTCGTACCTAGTAGCCAGAACTCACTTTTTGGCCTGCTATTCAAGGCCCGATTTGCCTAATAAGCCAAGTTTTCCTGAATTAATATATTTTTTCTAATTTTTTTCTTATGAAATGATAAAGATACCCACTTCATTATGTATGAGGTCAATTTTTTTTTATTGGAGTTAAAATTAACGTAGATATATGACCGAACCTAACCAACCCTACCTAACCTAACCTAACCTATCTTTATAGGTTAGGTTTGGTTAGGTAGCCGAAAAAGTTAGGTTAGGTTAGGTAGGTTAGGTAGTCGAAAAACAATTAATTCATGAAAACTTGGCTTATTAGGCAAATCGGGCCTTGAATAGTAGGCCAAAAAGTGAGTTCTGGCTACTAGGTACGACATATATATATATATATATATATATATATTATATATATATATATATATATATATATATATATATGTCGTACCTAGTAGCCAGAACTCACTTTTTGGCCTACTATTCAAGGCCCGATTTGCCTAATAAGCCAAGTTTTCATGAATTAATTGTTTTTCGACTACCTAACCTACCTAACCTAACCTAACCTAACTTTTTCGGCTACCTAACCAAACCTAACCTATAAAGATAGGTTAGGTTAGGTTAGGTAGGGTTGGTTAGGTTCGGTCATATATCTACGTTATATATATATATATATATATATATATATATATATATATATATATATATATATATATATATATATTATATATATATATATATATATAATATATATATATATATATATATATATATATATATATATATATATATATATATATATATATATATATATATATATATATATATATATATATATATATATATATATATTATAATATATATATATATATATATATATATATATATATATATATATATATATATATATATATATATATATATATATATATATATATATATATATATGTCGTACCTAGTAGCCAGAACTCACTTCTCAGCCTACTATTCAAGGCCCGATTTGCCTAATAAGCCAAGTTTTCCTGAATTAATATATTTACTATAATTTTTTTCTTATGAAATGATAAAGCAACCATTTTCTCTATGTATGAGGTCAATTTTTTTTATTGGAGTTAAAATTAACGTAGATATGTGCCCGAACCTAACCAACCCTACCTAACCTAACCTAACCTATATTTATAGGTAAGGTTAGGTTAGGTAGCCAAAAAAAGCTAGGTTAGGTTAGGTTAGGTAGGTTAGGTAGACGAAAAAACATTAATTCATGAAAACTTGGCTTATTAGGCAAATCGGGCCTTGAATAGTAGGCTGAGAAGTGCGTTCTGGCTATTAGGTACGACATATATATATATATATATATATATATATATATATATATGACTTAGCTCAAGTGGTGGCTCAAAAGGGCCACCACTTATGGGCTATTCATGCCCGTGCCACCTTTTGGGTGGCTTAATCATGATGGCATTTTAGGTGGCATCAATCAATTTATTTTCACTTGAGAATGAACCATAGTGGTTCGAAACTTTGTGCAATTTGTATAAATAAGTGTAATACATTCTATAGTAATTAACTATTTTTATTCACCTTGAAATAACGAAAATGAGTTTTTTGAGAACTCCTCTTTCAGCTAAGCTCTGATGCTAGGAAAATAATTAGAGGGATAGAAGCCCTAAACCAGATGATAGTAAATACTGAATCTGCGGCCATATTCAATGAGACATGTTTAAAAGAAAACCTGCTGCGAACGCACTCCTCATTCTCATGGTTCTCCTCAACGCATGGTTCATTCTCAAGTGAAAATAAATTGATTGATTGATGCACCTATAATGCCATCAAGATTAAGCCACCCAAAAGGTGGCACGGGCATGAATAGCCCATAAGTGGTGGCCCTTTTGAGCCATTATTAGTACCAATAGATGATACTGAAGATCTGTTGAGGTGCGACTGCACCCTGCGTGACTGGAGATGTCTCCCATTTCATAAAAAAATAAATTGATTGATGAATTCACTTGAACGTGTCCAACTGTAGGATGACTAAGTTAATTCCCCAAATTAGAAATCTTTCATATGAAGAAAGATTAACCAAGCTTAAGTTGCATTCACTGGAAAGGCGAAGAGTTAGGGGTGACATGATAGAAGTTTACAAGTGGATGAATGGACATAACAGGGAGGATATTAATAGGGTATTAAAAATATCAACACAAGACAGAACACGAAACAATGGGTATAAATTGGACAAGTTTAGATTTAGGAAAGACTTGGGTAAATACTGGTTCAGTAACAGGGTTGTTGATTTGTGGAACCAATTGCCGTGTAATTGTGGTGGAGGTGGGGTCCCCTCGATTGTTTCAAGCATGGGTTGGACATGTATATGAGTGGGATTGGGTGGTTATAAATAGGAGCTGCCTCGTATGGGCCAATAGACCTTCTGTAGTTGCCTTTGTTCTTATTTTCAATGTGGAGGTGGGATCCCTCGATTGTTTCAAGCATGGGTTGGACATGTATATGAGTGGGATTGGGTGGTTTATAAATAGGAGCTGCCTCGTATAGGCCTTCTGCAGTTGCCTTGTTCTTATGTTATATCCATTCTATAGTACGGCGACCAAAACTGAACTGAATAATCTAAATGGGGCCCTAACCAGAGCAAGATATTACTGAAGAACAATACCAGGTGCTTGTACTTAACGCTTCGATTAATAAATCCCAGTGTCCTATTTACCTCATTTCGAACATTCATGCATTGATAATTTGGTTTTTAAATTCTTACTAATCGTAACACCCAGATCCCCTTTCGCAATCAAACTTCGCAATCTCAACACCGTCCTAGCTCGTACTTGTAAATTTATCATCATTACCTAGCCTCAGAACTTTACATTTATCAGCATAAAACTGCATCTGCTAATCTTTTGACCATTTCAAAACCCTATTTAGATAAACTTGAAGTGATAGTGAGTCTTCTTTCCTGTTAATTTTCCCTACTTACCGATTTTTGTATATGTATGATCTGATGTTCTTAGATTAGATATATAATATGAACGAGTTTTGTTGAATATAAATAAGAGCGGCCTCGTATGGTGGAATACATTCCTTTTTAAGTTTTTTTCATTATTTTGTTTTTATACATATATGGAAATGAGCATACAAAGATATTAAAACATCAGTACCAACTGAAACAAGAAACAATGGATATAAATTGGGAAAGATAGACACAGGAAAATCACACGAAATACTGGTTTTGAAATAGTGTGTTTAATCTACTAAAGACATAACTATTCAACGTAATAGATGTTGATTCATGTATAATTCAAATTCATATATAAACACTGCAGCGATCCAATATCCGGTATGATAATTTTTTCCTGAAATCTACTATCACATTTCTAAACCACTATTTACCCAGGTATTTTCTAAATCAAACTTTATCCAATTTACTAACTGCTCTTATATTTACAGCTTTTTATATTCCTTTGTTATACCCCTCTCAGTAAATTGCAATACTTTAATCATGTTACCCGTTACTCTAGCGGGACCAATTACACCTGTCCCTACAATCTCACCTTTACCGGCCAATATAAGCTGCGACTGGAAGCATAATCTCGCATCTTGTGCTTCTGTGTCTTAGTGTCACAAGGATTAAAGGTTTAAGTACTTGTGTCTCCGCAGTGCTTGTTGTATTCCAAGATGCTGCACTGTTTTGCCTGTGTTTTGCCTGTGTTTGGCTACGCTCGTCCAGGGCGATGCAAGCATTCAGGTGAGTTTCTTTCATTATTATCTCGTGGTAATTACTTCGTGATTTACGCCATTAATAGTGTCTATTGGTTTTGAATTTTAAGTGTCATTCTTTCAACAACGTAAGGCATTATTTATGCGAAACAATTTTAAATGCATACTGAAGTTTACTTTTCTTTTACGAGAGTAGTGGGCATCCATCAGTCTCAGCAGACATATATTTCCATGTAAATTGATTAATCTTTCTTTTTATATGAAACCTTGGGGATTTGTCTAACATCAGTTAGATTTGTATCTAACAGTATATAGGTACCCGTGAAGTCGGGAACTGTGGTGGGTTTGTGGCACACAATACCACAAAAATGTAGAGGTTTTATCTAACATGTTGTTTGTGGACAGATGTGGAGTGTTGACGTGTTAAAAAATAACGATGTGATCCGGGAACTAGAAAACGGCGGTTACTTCGATATTTGGGGCGACAATACAACCCACGCCCAGGTAAGTGAACTGTTTGCTGTCAGACAACTTTCTTGCATGAATTGTGTATATACTTGGCCGAAACGTTGTCGTTGCTTCATTTTCATGTGTGTGGTTTTGTAATTTATAGTATATTGGAGGGCCACTCATAATCATGCGTCATCTTTGTAGATTCTGGTAAGCTCGACCTGTAGGAGTACGTTGGTACAGCAGGTGCTGGAGTCCTCAGAGATGAGGTACTGGGTGGAGGTGGAGGATGTGATGAGTCTGGTGCAGCAGGAGCGGATTTTTATGGAGACAACCAAAAACAACAGAGGTAAATACATGCTCGCTCAAATACCCAATTTGCATATGATTGAGAATATAAATAAATTTGATTGATTTAGTAGAATTTACACTGTCCATATATTTCACGTATATGTAAGATGTTTGCTAAGAAACTGTGGAAATCCTCTTTCTTATTGTCATAAATTTAAACAAAACTAGAACAATAGATTTTAATACATACTCATACTTATATGTATGTTGATATATTGATATATATTGCATAAGGTTTACAGTTTTTTATATTATAACCCAACGAATCCCACAGAACATCCGATGGATTGGAACGTCTACCACAATACGGCAGACGTCGAGAAGTTCATAAACTGGGTGAAGGAAATGGGAGGCTGCTTCGTGCAGGTGCTAACGGCAGCCACCACGGAGGAGGGGCGCCAAGTCCTGGTGATTAAAGTCACAGATCCATTCTCCGATGAACCCAAGACAAAGATCTGGATCGAAGCTGGTAAGAGAGAGGAGCTTGTTCGTCCTGAATAGCCAATAGAGTTAGCAATACAGTGTATATATAACATATTGCGTATATAACAATTATAAGTAAGATAATAGAGTTAATAATGATAAGTGACAATATAAAATAATAGCTAATTATTTCCCAATCTCTATCCCGTTGTTCCAGGTATCCATGCTCGTGAATGGATCTCTCCTGCCGTCTCTCTGTATATCCTGAACCTTCTGATTACAGACGATTCTTGGCGAGACCTGCTGAAGAGGACGGAGTGGTACATCGTGCCTGTCGTCAACCCGGACGGCTATCATTACTCCTTCACCTCCGAGAGTGCCAGGTCAGTCAACAGTGTACACGATATGCAACACCGTGCAGTGTTCATGCCACACAACCTCGCACAGTGAAGACAGAAGACACAGTGCAGAAGTATTGTAAAACTGCAGGGGTCATAAAGACCCCTGCAGTTTTACAATACACTCTGCACATTATTGCCCAGAAGCGTGTGTATCCCAAGTCGTGACTAGTAATGAGATAATACATATAGCAGTTTATTATGGGAAATAATACCAACCTTTTAGTTTTTAAAAAAAAATTCATTGTCATGATTCTAACATTATTGTTTACTCTAGGCTGTGGAGAAAGAATCGCCAGACCCACCTTGATAGAGGGTGCAAAGGAGTGAGCCTGATCCGTGACATGGACTTGGAATGGAGCTTCAGCACTCCATTCGACCCTTGTAGTGAGACTTACAAAGGCGTCACACCCTTCACTGAACCAGAAACCCGAGGTCTCCAAGCAATCATGGAAACAGTGGGTGGCATTGACCTGTTCATAGCTTTCCGAGGCTATGGCCAGTCTATCGTTTATCCTGTGTTGCGGAATGACATTCCTCCAGCAAACATCCATGAACACGAAGTTCTGGCTATGGTATTTGTTCATGCCGTGAGCTATACGTCTCGTGGACATATCAATTATGAGATAGGCCAATCAGGACCACTGTACGGTCTAACCTCTGAAGACTTGGCACCCGAGGCACAGAATAGGTTCATATATACCATTGATCTCCCTTATAAAGGGAGATATGGACTTCTTCATTCAGAGAGTAATATTAGCAGCACTCTGATGGAGACCACTGCCGGTATCATGTGCATGGTCCGTCATATTACTAACACGGGTCACTGTACCAATCCTTAGTAGCAGCCATATGTATAGTTGGTACATATGGCATATGGTTGGTACTAAGGCAGGAGTTACTCCTGGAATCAACATTATTTATGTAAGTAATTCCTAAATCTGAATTTTAAATCCTAAAATAAAACAATAAAAAATCTACCTGTTTTTATTTAAACTGCTATTAGACAAGTCTAACAAATAAATTTACAACAGTAGGCAGGTATTTAGCTAATGTAACAACCGGTCTTTTTATATAATGATGTTCCACTTGATGTTGTAGTTATTTACATGAATATATGTTTAGTATTTATGTACTTGACTTTATAATAGTGTATCAAAATTGTTTGAAGCTCAAGTTATCTTTTCTTTAGCCACTGCACATAAGTAGAAGTGTACCTTTACAATAAAGTATATGGAAAGTTTCAAATTTTCCATTTCAATATTTGCTTTCTCAAACCAACAGTAACTATTCTTCATTTAAAAAGAATCGAATTCCCTCACTTCCATTCTGTGGCTTAAGGGAAAAGATGAGGGCCATTTCTGGCATATTGCTATTCAGTGCCGGAATCGTGGATTGAACCATTTTGCGAAAAAGAAGATATATCACTTTATTTATTTATTTATTAAATTTTGCATATACAAGAATGTACATAAGGAATGTTAGGATACAAATATGGTAATTACAGTCTTGTAAAGCAACTAGCACGCGCAGCGTTTCTGGCGTTCCTTTCTTCCAGCAATTGCCCAATTAGCCTAACGTCTATTTTTGGAAAATTGCTTGAATCGACAATTGCAAAAGCCATTCCTCTGCATCTTGAAAAAAGAATAATTAATGACTCACAACGTGGTTTTGCTAACGGCCGTTTGTAACAAATATGCTATCTTCTATTTTATCATAATTCAGTCAGGTATATTAACAATATAATTAGGGTATATTTCACACAAACAGTAGGAGTCTAAGAAGCAAAATGAAGGAGGTGTTACCACTACTGGCAGCTGCTCTTCGCGCACGCATTTAAAAAAAAATTCGTAAGAAATCCATTTCTTAACATATAGGGATGAATTTTTTACGACGCTGATGCCAAATAACGGGAAATTTTTTTTACTATATTTAATATTTGGAAAAGTCTCCACATGCACCTTAAAAAACAGAGATAACGGGGGAAAAAAAAATTACGAAGTTCCCATAGCAGGGCAAGCAAAGACAAATCCTAAAGTTTTTTTCAGTTAATTCGAACAAAGATTAGTGAGAGGATAGGTCCATTAAAAGTTAACATTGGTCAGATAACAGATAATGACAAAGCGATGAGTAGTATTTTTAATATATATTTTATCTCTGTATTTACTAAAGAGGAACTTAAAACTATGCCTTCAGCCAAACAAGTCTATGTGTGTTGGGACGAGGATAGGTTGACTAGTTTAGCTGTTACCATTGAGGATGTTATTGAGGAAATAGGGAACTCAAACCAAACAAATCCCCAGTGACGGACGAAGAACTTTTAATGGACCTATTCAGGGTGTTTAAAAAATGCAAAAGGGAGCTTTTCGAGCCAGTCTACCATATTTAATAAATCATTTGTCAGACAGAGTGCCGGAGTCATGGAAGGTTGCTAAAGAGGTGACATTTTTTTTTTAAGAAAAGAGATTGATCACTTGCGTAAAACTATCGGCCAATTAGCCTAACGTCTATTGTAGGAAAATTACTAGAATTGATATGCAAATACCATTCGTCTTCATGTAGAAAATATAAATTAATAAATGATTCACAACATGGTTTAACATATGGCCATTCATGTTTAAAAAAAATTTCATCATTTTATTCAAGCTAAGTTAAGGCAGTTGTGAAGTGCGTACCTTGCCTTTAGCAAAGACTCTGATACAGTGCCACATGAAAGACTGATTAAAAAGATAGAGTCTCACGGTATTAAGAGTGCTTTATAAACATGGATTAGGGTATAGCTATAACTAAAGAAATAGAGTGGTAGTGTAAATGGTGTTAATTCAAATGGAAAAAAGATGTAAGTGTAACTGGAGTGCCCCAGGCTCTGTCCTGGGACCACTGTCATTTAGCACACACACACATATATATATATATATATATATATATATATATATATATATATATATATAATATATAATATGCTCAAGTGGTGGCTCAAAAGGGCCACCACTTATGGGCTATTCATGCCCGTGCCACCTTTTGGGTGGCTTAATCATGATGGCATTTTAGGTGGCATCAATCAATTTATTTTCACTTGAGAATGAACCATAGTGGTTCGAAACTTTGTGCAATTTGTATAAATAAGTGTAATACATTCTATAGTAATTAACTATTTTTATTCACCTTGAAATAACGAAAATGAGTTTTTTGAGAACTCCTCTTTCAGCTAAGCTCTGATGCTAGGAAAATAATTAGAGGGATAGAAGCCCTAAACCAGATGATAGTAAATACTGAATCTGCGGCCATATTCAATGAGACATGTTTAAAAGAAAACCTGCTGCGAACGCACTCCTCATTCTCATGGTTCTCCTCAACGCATGGTTCATTCTCAAGTGAAAATAAATTGATTGATTGATGCACCTATAATGCCATCAAGATTAAGCCACCCAAAAGGTGGCA
>NW_027189148.1:1427379-1443608 GCF_040958095.1 Procambarus clarkii | reverse complement strand
TGGGACTCGGAAAGGGTGGCGCCAAGCGTCATCGTAAGGTGCTACGTGACAACATCCAGGGCATCACCAAGCCCGCTATTCGTCGCTTAGCTCGTCGTGGCGGCGTGAAGCGTATTTCGGGTCTCATCTACGAAGAGACCCGTGGCGTCCTGAAGGTGTTCCTCGAGAACGTCATCCGTGATGCTGTAACCTACACGGAACACGCCAAGAGGAAGACCGTCACTGCTATGGACGTGGTGTACGCTCTGAAGCGCCAGGGTCGTACCCTCTACGGATTCGGCGGATAAGAGCTTGGCTAATCCATCGATTCCACCCACCACCACCTCAAAACGGGACCTAATTAGGTCCCTATACTTTTTTTACTGAAGGGCTTAATAGACGATAACATAAATTGTTTTGATATCAGCTAGCACATTGGGTCTTATGAAATCTATTTTTTATCCTCGCATGCTTAAAGGGACTCTGATTGGGGAGGGAGGGGGGGGGGGGGGAAGGTTTGTTACGTTATATACTAGCAGAGCAGGATCATTGGTGGGGGGGGGGGGGGGTGAGGGGGAGAGAGAGAGAGAGAGAGAGAGAGAGAGAGAGAGAGAGATCTTTCCCAACTCTTCCTTTTTACATGAGTGAGCTACCCGTTTTATTCATTTTATCCTTCTCAGAGCTGTTTTGATAGTATCCAAATGATGGTAAATGAAAAGGGAGGACACGAATATCTACCCAGAATTCAGGACTGGCAATCGATATGCATGTTTGAGTGCGAATCTTTTTCTCTCTCAACTTAGGTATACGTTTATGTCGTACCTAAAAGCGAGAACCACACTATTGGGACAAGTATGCAAGGCCCAATTTTCCTAACAAGCACAGTTAATTTTGTTATTTTCGAACATTTCTTTCCAAATTGGTTTATCCAATTAACAGTATTATATTAAGATCATGAATTGCTGGGTTAGGTTAGGTTAGCTTAGCTTAGGTTAGGTTAGGTTAGGTTAGGTTAGGTTAGGTTAGCTTAGCTTGGGTTAGCTTAGGTTAGGTTAGGTTAGGTTAGCTTAGCTTGGGTTAGCATAGGTTAGGTTAGGTTTGATTACATTTCTATGTTAGATTTAACTCAAATTCAAAACAATTGCAGTCATTCGGCTTGTTAGTCAACTTGCCTCTAATAGGGGCAATTTGTCTAACAAGACTATTTAGTTTTGTGTGCATATATATATATATATAATATATATATATATATATATATATATATATATATATATATATATATATATATATATATATATATATATATTATAGCTTCAAGACTCCGAACCAATATAGAAGCATCAAGAGGAAGTGCTTGTGTTATGGGCCAATAGGCCTTCTGCAGTTACTTCCATTCTTATGTTTTTATTCCCATTGGTTCGTGTTTTATCTTGTGTAAATGTCAATCACCTTACCCAAAACTTTGGTACCATATCACCTCACCCATGTGTATATATAAATATATATTATATATATATATATATATATATATATATATATATATATAATATATATATATATATATATAATATACAGAGTAAATCTACCCCAAAAGTAATGATTTATTTGTCTACAAAACTAAACTCTTTTTGGAATCATATGAGGCCCCTCCACTGAGGGGGGAGGCCTGGATGTTTATTGTCATGTGTATTCATGCTGCTTGCATGTCGTCGTTTATTTTGCCTTTGTTGTTTTCTTGACAGCTTTCTTTGCCTTGGGTGGTTTGGGAGATTTTGAAGCTCTCTTTATTTTGGGCTTTTTGTTCCCAACAACAAGCTGCTGCTGCTGCTGCTTCTTTTTCAAGGCTGTAGGTGGTTTGTTGCTTGTGGCGGCTTTCTTGGGAGTTACCACGGCCTTCTTTGCTGCTGTAGATGGTTTCTTGGTTGTGGTGGCTTTCTTGGGAGTTAGAACGGCCCTCTTCTCTGCTACGGCCAGCTTGAATGATCCACTAGCTCCACTTCCCTTGGTCTGAACAAGAATGCCGTCAGCCACTGCTTTCTTGAGAAATCTTCGGATGTAAATGGCGATCTTGGCAGCCTCGACTTTGTTGTTGGCAACAACGTACTTCTTGATTGCTTGTAGAGACGAGCCCTTACGGTCTTTGAGTGCTGCGACCGCGGCTAGAACCATTTGACTAGTTTTCGGGTGAGCAACCTGGACGCGAGGTTTCCTGGTGGTGGCCACCACAGCAGCAGCAGCCGCAGCCTTCTTGGTAGGCTTTGCTTCTACCATGATGATGATGAGATAACCAAGGTGATGAGAGACGCTCAGACAGTCACGGGGGAATGATGCTGCCGCCGCTTGAGCCGAACCTATTTATGTGCCGGCACGGTACAGAAGCTGCAACCTGGCAACTCGTCCACCAATCACGACGGTTGGTTTTACGGCTCCGAAACCTGGATCCCATATCTTCTCTAAAATAGAAGCATTTGTTCATGTTCTTTGTAAAAGTATCATAAAGCAGGACAGATGAGACAAATATCATAAAAACTGAAGAGCAGATGAGCACACACATGTTTGTATTACAAAAGAAAATCCACAAATTCATTAGAAATTGGCAGGGCAGGCTGAGGAAGTAGGTAGATGTAAAATGTCTGTAAATGGCGAAAGAACATAAACCCAAGACTGAATAAACGATGTTAAATATCCATGCCAAGGAGACAAAAATATGTTAGGATACAATTACCATTAAGACACCACAAGCAGGTCCGTATCCTGCCGCGATGACTTAAAAGAGTTGGTTATTAGCCACAATGTGTAGGCAGTCTCATGCCAACGGCCATACCACGTTGAGAACACCGCTTCTCGTCCGATCAGCGAAGTTAAGCAACGTTGGGTTTGGTTAGTACTTGGATGGGTGACCGCCTGGGAACACCAAATGCTGTTGGCAATAATGTTTTTTGTTTTGTTTTGTTTTGTTTCGTTTGTTTTTGTTTGAATGGCTGGCTCCACGGGAAATTCACGGAGTTGTGTGGAATAAGGCCTGGTAAAATGAATTAATATGTATGTCATGTTTAAAACAAACTCGCTTAATATAGATATTGTGTGAGGCTTTATACAAAAACAAACAACCAAAACAAAACATGTTGTATATATATATAGCTTAATCCGGGTTTGAACTCGCAACTCCAAGAATACGCATCACTTATATACACTTTACCACTGGACCACTGCTGCAGGACACAAGCTTGATGCTGAGGTATCAATTTAATGACGTAAATGCCATTTCCACAAATAAATGATAATTAAAAAGTATTTGTATGTACAAATCTTTTCTGTTTAAAAGGCTACAATATCAGTTACTGATATAATTTGTGTTAATGTTTCTATACCCACAAGAAGGCATATTTTTGCTTATATGTAAAGGGTACGGAGAACGAATCCACAGACCATCATTCCCCTCCCCTTCCCTCCCCCCCCCCCCCCCCCCCCCCCAACTCCCACCTACTACCACCACCACCACCACCACCAATCACCACCAATCACCACCAATCACCACCAATCACCACCAATCACCACCACCACATCTAACCGAAAACCCCCTAACACATCAACCCTCCCCCCAATCAACAGGCGAAATAATAACCCTCAAATGCCTGCCTGCCTGCCTGCCTGCAAGCCAATACTAACGGTCTTCTCAGAAAGAAAATCTCTTTGTATCTGTATTACTTGATGAAATGTATGATTCTAATAATGAAAATAAATTTTGATGTCGGTTGTATGAGCATAATGACCAATATGCACATGATATGAATGAATTAAATAGTGTAGTTTTAAGTAATTAGGTTGTAGACACATTAAGCGGATATGATATTTGACGCGTCCAGAACTGGTGATTTTTGGTTTAGTTTTAAATGCACCACCACCACCACCACCACCATTGCTTCCCCAGAGCCTAATTAAGGACCGGTAAAAGGAGTCAATATGTATGTCATCTATAAAACCAAAGAATGAATAAAAAAACACACACACAAACCTACATAATAGTATTAGGAAGATTGTATGGCAAAAAAAAAAAAGTATTATTCCCATTGGGTCGTTTGAACTCGCGACTTCCAAAATACCAGCCACACACCTTACCACCCAGCCACCATAGAGTTGGTATAATTGTGCAACTTTAGTTATAAAAGTAAAGTTCTTATTGTCTCAAATCTTATTGTCTGTTCTATGAAAAGGCATGATGTAAATTATGTATTTTTTGAATGATTGAATTGTAGGCACATTAAGCGGATTCGATATTTGATATATCCAGAAAAGGTGATTTCTGTTCAGTTTTAAAATGCATCACCGTTAACGCTAAAGGACTGGTAAAACGACTCGATGTTTGTCATTTTTAAAATAAACACTAAAACTAGGCCCTTAACATATATAATGTTTGAATATAAATTGAATGCATATAAATACAAAGTGGGAGTGGCTGGCTGGCTGGCTGGCTGGCTGGCTGGCTGGCTGGCTGGCTGGCTGTGCCTGCCTGCCTGCCTGCCTGCCTGCTGCCTGCCTGCCTGCCTGGCCTGGCTGGCTGGCTGGCTGGCTGGCTGGCTGGCTGGCTGGCTGGCTGGCTGGCTGGCTGGCTGCCTGCCTGCCTGCCTGCCCGCCCGCCCGCCCGCCCGCCCGCCCGCCTGCTTGCCTTGCCTTGCCTTGCCTTGCCTTGCCTGTCCTGTCCTGTTATTGCCTTGCCTTGCCTTGCCTTGCCTTGCCTTGCCTTGCCTTGCCCTGCCCTGCCCTGCCTTGGCTGCAGCTGGCTGGCTGGCCGTAAATCAACTCTTAACAACACCATACCACACCACACCATCACTCATCACCCATCACCCACCACCGGCCCCAGTCTCCCAGCCTCTCTTATATACCCGAGCAGGCCCTTTAAATTATTTGAATTGTTGCACTTCGGCCAATGGCAGGCACGATCGCTGCTGCTCAAACATATTCTGGTTCACAAGTATTATAATATATTAATTATATTATATTATATATATATATATATATATATATATATATATATATATATATATTATATATATATATATATTATATATATATATATATATATATTCATGAAACACATTAAAACCTTGATCATTTATTCATTCATTACGTCTAGTGAAGAATTGCTTTTGTTCATTTGTATGATTAAAAATTAATATAATATGAATTCCTCGCTTAAAGTAAAATATAAAATATATATTGGATTTATATGATTGGTTAATATTCCAAGTGATGCTGAATATCCCCTATAATTTTGTTTTGTTTGTTTGTTATGTACACATTCCAAATGAAATCAATATAAATGTTATTATTAATGTTTGAAAGTTGATTGTCTACTTGAATCTCTCTATTAAAGTGTGTGTGGCTCCGGATGGAGCCTGGTTATGGTATTTGTCGTGGTGGGTGGCAGAAGTGCTTACTTCTTCTCTGTCTTCTTTGGCAAAAGAACTGCCTGAATGTTTGGAAGAACACCTCCCTGTGCAATGGTTACGCCAGACAGAAGTTTGTTGAGTTCTTCGTCGTTGCGGATGGCCAACTGCAAGTGACGTGGGATGATACGGGTCTTCTTGTTGTCACGTGCGGCATTACCGGCGAGCTCCAGAACTTCGGCAGCGAGGTATTCCATGACGGCTGCCAGGTAGACAGGAGCGCCAGCACCGACGCGTTCGGCGTAGTTGCCCTTACGCAGCAGACGGTGAATTCTGCCCACGGGGAACTGAAGTCCGGCCCTGCTGGAGCGAGACTTTGACTTGCCCTTCACTTTGCCTCCCTTGCCGCGTCCTGACATTGCTGCTGCTGTTGTGGGTTTGTGGTGTTTTATGCCGCCCCGCAGATCGAGCTTCGTGTTATATACCCCGCTCAGGATCAAGGGAGCCCGCCACTGACCAATCAGCGCGCTCCGCCACGCGACCCGCTCTGAGCTGAGTCGCGAGCGGGATATAAAAGGAAAGCTCGCCTCGCGCAAAAGTTCATTATTGTATCGCAACGCCAGCCAGCACGAGCATCATCATGCCACCCAAGGCATCTGGAAAGGCTGCCAAGAAGGCCGGAAAGGCCCAGAAGGCCATTGCCAAGGGCGATAAGAAAAAGAAGCGCAGGAGGAAGGAGAGCTACAGCATCTACATCTACAAAGTGCTGAAGCAGGTCCACCCCGACACTGGTATCTCTTCCAAAGCCATGTCGATCATGAACTCGTTCGTGAACGACATCTTCGAGCGCATCGCCGCCGAGGCTTCTCGCCTGGCCCACTACAACAAGCGTTCCACCATTACCAGTCGGGAGATCCAGACGGCTGTAAGGCTCCTGTTGCCCGGAGAACTGGCCAAGCACGCCGTCTCTGAGGGCACTAAGGCCGTCACCAAGTACACCTCCTCCAAGTAAACGGCTTACTTACTGCCCTGTGGTGGTGGCTTGGCCTCAAACCAACAAACTCGGCTCCATTGGAGCCACACTTTAATTTCTAAAGAGATTGTGAGTGTTAGACACCAATACTATTATAACAAAAACCTCTGTCACTGAAAGCAAATAGCTATAAAATGAGAATATTTATGAAACTGTCTGTGTGTGTTTCTCTCTCTCAGTCTCTGTCTGTCTGTCTGTCTGTCTGTCTCTGTCTTGTCTGTCTCTGTCTTGTCTGTCTGTCTGTCTGTCTGTGTCTCTCTCTCTCTCTCTCTCTCTCTCTCTCTCTCTCTCTCTCTCTCTCTCTCTCTCTCTCTCTCTCTCTCTCTCTCTCTCTCTCTCTCTCTCTCTCAACACATATAAGCACTCGGTATCTTTTTTTTTTTCTAGAGATTAGAGATTCATTGTTATGTTCCACATTAGGATTACTATGCAGGCCACCCTCTTAGGTTTGAAAATGTCAAGAAAACGGTTAATTTAAAATGTCATCTCCTAACTTAACAGATTAAGCCAGAGGACCGAAAACAGAATAAAACAGGACTGGACAGTATGTCACTTATACAAGCTGCTTTTATTTCTAGTACAGTATGACAATTTTTATTTTGGGGGGGGGGGGGGGGGTGGGTGATCCTTGACAGTGCATAAGAGCGAAAAGCGACGGCGTTTTGTTTGTAAGAGAACAGGTTGTACTACAAATGACTTGATTTATTGATATCACGTGTATGTATGACACCTAAATTAGTGTATTTGTTTATTTATTTATTTATTTATTATATGTGTAGATGAAGGTTAATTCATATGACTGATGCTAGGAATGTCTGAAATCTCCTTAGAAGGATATTTTGGCCCTGAGAAGGGCCGAGTTTGGTGTATACTAGGGTGGTCGATTTAGCTTATGCACGCTCTCCACGGATACGGCGAGCAAGCTGAATGTCCTTTGGCATGATGGTGACACGCTTGGCGTGGATGGCACAGAGGTTAGTGTCCTCGAAGAGACCGACCAGGTAAGCCTCGGATGCCTCCTGTAAAGCCATGACGGCAGACGACTGGAAGCGAAGATCGGTCTTGAAGTCCTGGGCAATCTCGCGCACCAGACGCTGGAAGGGAAGTTTCCTGATGAGCAACTCGGTGCTCTTCTGGTAACGACGGATCTCACGCAGGGCGACCGTTCCGGGCCTGTAACGGTGAGGCTTCTTCACACCCCCTGTGGCAGGAGCAGACTTGCGTGCTGCCTTGGTGGCCAGCTGCTTACGAGGAGCCTTGCCTCCCGTGGACTTGCGAGCAGTCTGCTTGGTGCGAGCCATGGTGAACAACTGTGGTTTGTGATGGCCGGCGCCGAAAAATTTTTGCTTATATACGCCGTCTCGAGGCGCTTGCTCGAGCGCCATTGGCTGCTCGACTCGCCTACGTCACCCCGTTGCCCCTCCCCTCCTTCCTCTGGCTGCAGCCAACAGGCGGCTCACCTCAATCACTATTATCGCTGATTTTGCTCTATTTTTTGGATTTGTGCAAAAGTCATTTCACAGGGACGTGAAACAGACGAGTAGGCAACTGCAGTTTTGAAAGCGTTGTGAGAAAGCCGTGTCTACTCGACCACAAGCGTAAAGTAAGGGCAGGCAGGAGTTGCAATGCTACTAGTACGTCCGCTTGATGGGATATAGTCGGGAAATCGTGCGGGCATTCGTCAATTCGATTCACACAACTTCAACACCATGACTGGACGCGGCAAGGGAGGCAAGGGACTCGGAAAGGGTGGCGCCAAGCGTCATCGTAAGGTGCTACGTGACAACATCCAGGGCATCACCAAGCCCGCTATTCGTCGCTTAGCTCGTCGTGGCGGCGTGAAGCGTATTTCGGGTCTCATCTACGAAGAGACCCGTGGCGTCCTGAAGGTGTTCCTCGAGAACGTCATCCGTGATGCTGTAACCTACACGGAACACGCCAAGAGGAAGACCGTCACTGCTATGGACGTGGTGTACGCTCTGAAGCGCCAGGGTCGTACCCTCTACGGATTCGGCGGATAAGAGCTTGGCTAATCCATCGATTCCACCCACCACCACCTCAAAACGGGACCTAATTAGGTCCCTATACTTTTTTTACTGAAGGGCTTAATAGACGATAACATAAATTGTTTTGATATCAGCTAGCACATTGGGTCTTATGAAATCTATTTTTTATCCTCGCATGCTTAAAGGGACTCTGATTGAGGGAGGGGGGGGGGGGGGGGGAAGGTTTGTTACGTTATATACTAGCAGAGCAGGATCATTGGTGGGGGGGGGGGGGTGGGGGGAGAGAGAGAGAGAGAGAGAGAGAGAGAGAGAGAGAGATCTTTCCCAACTCTTCCTTTTTACATGAGTGAGCTACCCGTTTTATTCATTTTATCCTTCTCAGAGCTGTTTTGATAGTATCCAAATGATGGTAAATGAAAAGGGAGGACACGAATATCTACCCAGAATTCAGGACTGGCAATCGATATGCATGTTTGAGTGCGAATCTTTTTCTCTCTCAACTTAGGTATACGTTTATGTCGTACCTAAAAGCGAGAACCACACTATTGGGACAAGTATGCAAGGCCCAATTTTCCTAACAAGCACAGTTAATTTTGTTATTTTCGAACATTTCTTTCCAAATTGGTTTATCCAATTAACAGTATTATATTAAGATCATGAATTGCTGGGTTAGGTTAGGTTAGGTTAGCTTAGCTTAGGTTAGGTTAGGTTAGGTTAGGTTAGGTTAGGTTAGCTTAGCTTGGGTTAGCTTAGGTTAGGTTAGGTTAGCTTAGCTTGGGTTAGCATAGGTTAGGTTAGGTTTGATTACATTTCTATGTTAGATTTAACTCAAATTCAAAACAATTGCAGTCATTCGGCTTGTTAGTCAACTTGCCTCTAATAGGGGCAATTTGTCTAACAAGACTATTTAGTTTTGTGTGCATATATATATATATATATATATATATATATATATATATATATATATATATATATAATATATATATATATATATATATATATATATATATTATAGCTTCAAGACTCCGAACCAATATAGAAGCATCAAGAGGAAGTGCTTGTGTTATGGGCCAATAGGCCTTCTGCAGTTACTTCCATTCTTATGTTTTTATTCCCATTGGTTCGTGTTTTATCTTGTGTAAATGTCAATCACCTTACCCAAAACTTTGGTACCATATCACCTCACCCATGTGTATATATAAATATATATATATATATATATATATATATATATATATATATATATATATATATATATATATATATATATAATATACAGAGTAAATCTACCCCAAAAGTAATGATTTATTTGTCTACAAAACTAAACTCTTTTTGGAATCATATGAGGCCCCTCCACTGAGGGGGGAGGCCTGGATGTTTATTGTCATGTGTATTCATGCTGCTTGCATGTCGTCGTTTATTTTGCCTTTGTTGTTTTCTTGACAGCTTTCTTTGCCTTGGGTGGTTTGGGAGATTTTGAAGCTCTCTTTATTTTGGGCTTTTTGTTCCCAACAACAAGCTGCTGCTGCTGCTTCTTTTTCAAGGCTGTAGGTGGTTTGTTGCTTGTGGCGGCTTTCTTGGGAGTTACCACGGCCTTCTTTGCTGCTGTAGATGGTTTCTTGGTTGTGGTGGCTTTCTTGGGAGTTAGAACGGCCCTCTTCTCTGCTACGGCCAGCTTGAATGATCCACTAGCTCCACTTCCCTTGGTCTGAACAAGAATGCCGTCAGCCACTGCTTTCTTGAGAAATCTTCGGATGTAAATGGCGATCTTGGCAGCCTCGACTTTGTTGTTGGCAACAACGTACTTCTTGATTGCTTGTAGAGACGAGCCCTTACGGTCTTTGAGTGCTGCGACCGCGGCTAGAACCATTTGACTAGTTTTCGGGTGAGCAACCTGGACGCGAGGTTTCCTGGTGGTGGCCACCACAGCAGCAGCAGCCGCAGCCTTCTTGGTAGGCTTTGCTTCTACCATGATGATGATGAGATAACCAAGGTGATGAGAGACGCTCAGACAGTCACGGGGGAATGATGCTGCCGCCGCTTGAGCCGAACCTATTTATGTGCCGGCACGGTACAGAAGCTGCAACCTGGCAACTCGTCCACCAATCACGACGGTTGGTTTTACGGCTCCGAAACCTGGATCCCATATCTTCTCTAAAATAGAAGCATTTGTTCATGTTCTTTGTAAAAGTATCATAAAGCAGGACAGATGAGACAAATATCATAAAAACTGAAGAGCAGATGAGCACACACATGTTTGTATTACAAAAGAAAATCCACAAATTCATTAGAAATTGGCAGGGCAGGCTGAGGAAGTAGGTAGATGTAAAATGTCTGTAAATGGCGAAAGAACATAAACCCAAGACTGAATAAACGATGTTAAATATCCATGCCAAGGAGACAAAAATATGTTAGGATACAATTACCATTAAGACACCACAAGCAGGTCCGTATCCTGCCGCGATGACTTAAAAGAGTTGGTTATTAGCCACAATGTGTAGGCAGTCTCATGCCAACGGCCATACCACGTTGAGAACACCGCTTCTCGTCCGATCAGCGAAGTTAAGCAACGTTGGGTTTGGTTAGTACTTGGATGGGTGACCGCCTGGGAACACCAAATGCTGTTGGCAATAATGTTTTTTGTTTTGTTTTGTTTTGTTTCGTTTGTTTTTGTTTGAATGGCTGGCTCCACGGGAAATTCACGGAGTTGTGTGGAATAAGGCCTGGTAAAATGAATTAATATGTATGTCATGTTTAAAACAAACTCGCTTAATATAGATATTGTGTGAGGCTTTATACAAAAACAAACAACCAAAACAAAACATGTTGTATATATATATAGCTTAATCCGGGTTTGAACTCGCAACTCCAAGAATACGCATCACTTATATACACTTTACCACTGGACCACTGCTGCAGGACACAAGCTTGATGCTGAGGTATCAATTTAATGACGTAAATGCCATTTCCACAAATAAATGATAATTAAAAAGTATTTGTATGTACAAATCTTTTCTGTTTAAAAGGCTACAATATCAGTTACTGATATAATTTGTGTTAATGTTTCTATACCCACAAGAAGGCATATTTTTGCTTATATGTAAAGGGTACGGAGAACGAATCCACAGACCATCATTCCCCTCCCCTTCCCTCCCCCCCCCCCCCCCCCCCCCAACTCCCACCTACTACCACCACCACCACCACCAATCACCACCAATCACCACCAATCACCACCAATCACCACCAATCACCACCACCACATCTAACCGAAAACCCCCTAACACATCAACCCTCCCCCCAATCAACAGGCGAAATAATAACCCTCAAATGCCTGCCTGCCTGCCTGCCTGCAAGCCAATACTAACGGTCTTCTCAGAAAGAAAATCTCTTTGTATCTGTATTACTTGATGAAATGTATGATTCTAATAATGAAAATAAATTTTGATGTCGGTTGTATGAGCATAATGACCAATATGCACATGATATGAATGAATTAAATAGTGTAGTTTTAAGTAATTAGGTTGTAGACACATTAAGCGGATATGATATTTGACGCGTCCAGAACTGGTGATTTTTGGTTTAGTTTTAAATGCACCACCACCACCACCACCACCATTGCTTCCCCAGAGCCTAATTAAGGACCGGTAAAAGGAGTCAATATGTATGTCATCTATAAAACCAAAGAATGAATAAAAAAACACACACACAAACCTACATAATAGTATTAGGAAGATTGTATGGCAAAAAAAAAAAAGTATTATTCCCATTGGGTCGTTTGAACTCGCGACTTCCAAAATACCAGCCACACACCTTACCACCCAGCCACCATAGAGTTGGTATAATTGTGCAACTTTAGTTATAAAAGTAAAGTTCTTATTGTCTCAAATCTTATTGTCTGTTCTATGAAAAGGCATGATGTAAATTATGTATTTTTTGAATGATTGAATTGTAGGCACATTAAGCGGATTCGATATTTGATATATCCAGAAAAGGTGATTTCTGTTCAGTTTTAAAATGCATCACCGTTAACGCTAAAGGACTGGTAAAACGACTCGATGTTTGTCATTTTTAAAATAAACACTAAAACTAGGCCCTTAACATATATAATGTTTGAATATAAATTGAATGCATATAAATACAAAGTGGGAGTGGCTGGCTGGCTGGCTGGCTGGCTGGCTGGCTGGCTGGCTGGCTGGCTGCCTGCCTGCCTGCCTGCCTGCCTGCCTGCCTGCCTGCCTGGCTGGCTGGCTGGCTGGCTGGCTGGCTGGCTGGCTGGCTGGCTGGCTGGCTGGCTGGCTGGCTGGCTGGCTGGCTGCCTGCCTGCCGCCGCCCGCCCGCCCGCCCGCCCGCCCGCCTGCTTGCCTTGCCTTGCCTTGCCTTGCCTTGCCTGTCCTGTCCTGTTATTGCCTTGCCTTGCCTTGCCTTGCCTTGCCTTGCCTTGCCTTGCCCTGCCCTGCCCTGCCTTGGCTGCAGCTGGCTGGCTGGCCGTAAATCAACTCTTAACAACACCATACCACACCACACCATCACTCATCACCCATCACCCACCACCGGCCCCAGTCTCCCAGCCTCTCTTATATACCCGAGCAGGCCCTTTAAATTATTTGAATTGTTGCACTTCGGCCAATGGCAGGCACGATCGCTGCTGCTCAAACATATTCTGGTTCACAAGTATATATATATATATTATATTAATATATTATATATATATATATATATATATATATATATATATATATATATATATATATATATATATATATATATATATATATATATATATATATATATATATATATATATATTCATGAAACACATTAAAACCTTGATCATTTATTCATTCATTACGTCTAGTGAAGAATTGCTTTTGTTCATTTGTATGATTAAAAATTAATATAATATGAATTCCTCGCTTAAAGTAAAATATAAAATATATATTGGATTTATATGATTGGTTAATATTCCAAGTGATGCTGAATATCCCCTATAATTTTGTTTTGTTTGTTTGTTATGTACACATTCCAAATGAAATCAATATAAATGTTATTATTAATGTTTGAAAGTTGATTGTCTACTTGAATCTCTCTATTAAAGTGTGTGTGGCTCCGGATGGAGCCTGGTTATGGTATTTGTCGTGGTGGGTGGCAGAAGTGCTTACTTCTTCTCTGTCTTCTTTGGCAAAAGAACTGCCTGAATGTTTGGAAGAACACCTCCCTGTGCAATGGTTACGCCAGACAGAAGTTTGTTGAGTTCTTCGTCGTTGCGGATGGCCAACTGCAAGTGACGTGGGATGATACGGGTCTTCTTGTTGTCACGTGCGGCATTACCGGCGAGCTCCAGAACTTCGGCAGCGAGGTATTCCATGACGGCTGCCAGGTAGACAGGAGCGCCAGCACCGACGCGTTCGGCGTAGTTGCCCTTACGCAGCAGACGGTGAATTCTGCCCACGGGGAACTGAAGTCCGGCCCTGCTGGAGCGAGACTTTGACTTGCCCTTCACTTTGCCTCCCTTGCCGCGTCCTGACATTGCTGCTGCTGTTGTGGGTTTGTGGTGTTTTATGCCGCCCCGCAGATCGAGCTTCGTGTTATATACCCCGCTCAGGATCAAGGGAGCCCGCCACTGACCAATCAGCGCGCTCCGCCACGCGACCCGCTCTGAGCTGAGTCGCGAGCGGGATATAAAAGGAAAGCTCGCCTCGCGCAAAAGTTCATTATTGTATCGCAACGCCAGCCAGCACGAGCATCATCATGCCACCCAAGGCATCTGGAAAGGCTGCCAAGAAGGCCGGAAAGGCCCAGAAGGCCATTGCCAAGGGCGATAAGAAAAAGAAGCGCAGGAGGAAGGAGAGCTACAGCATCTACATCTACAAAGTGCTGAAGCAGGTCCACCCCGACACTGGTATCTCTTCCAAAGCCATGTCGATCATGAACTCGTTCGTGAACGACATCTTCGAGCGCATCGCCGCCGAGGCTTCTCGCCTGGCCCACTACAACAAGCGTTCCACCATTACCAGTCGGGAGATCCAGACGGCTGTAAGGCTCCTGTTGCCCGGAGAACTGGCCAAGCACGCCGTCTCTGAGGGCACTAAGGCCGTCACCAAGTACACCTCCTCCAAGTAAACGGCTTACTTACTGCCCTGTGGTGGTGGCTTGGCCTCAAACCAACAAACTCGGCTCCATTGGAGCCACACTTTAATTTCTAAAGAGATTGTGAGTGTTAGACACCAATACTATTATAACAAAAACCTCTGTCACTGAAAGCAAATAGCTATAAAATGAGAATATTTATGAAACTGTCTGTGTGTGTTTCTCTCTCTCAGTCTCTGTCTGTCTGTCTGTCTGTCTGTCTCTGTCTTGTCTGTCTCTGTCTTGTCTGTCTGTCTGTCTGTCTGTGTCTCTCTCTCTCTCTCTCTCTCTCTCTCTCTCTCTCTCTCTCTCTCTCTCTCTCTCTCTCTCTCTCTCTCTCTCTCTCTCTCTCTCTCTCTCTCTCTCTCTCAACACATATAAGCACTCGGTATCTTTTTTTTTTTCTAGAGATTAGAGATTCATTGTTATGTTCCACATTAGGATTACTATGCAGGCCACCCTCTTAGGTTTGAAAATGTCAAGAAAACGGTTAATTTAAAATGTCATCTCCTAACTTAACAGATTAAGCCAGAGGACCGAAAACAGAATAAAACAGGACTGGACAGTATGTCACTTATACAAGCTGCTTTTATTTCTAGTACAGTATGACAATTTTTATTTTGGGGGGGGGGGGGGGGGTGGGTGATCCTTGACAGTGCATAAGAGCGAAAAGCGACGGCGTTTTGTTTGTAAGAGAACAGGTTGTACTACAAATGACTTGATTTATTGATATCACGTGTATGTATGACACCTAAATTAGTGTATTTGTTTATTTATTTATTTATTTATTATATGTGTAGATGAAGGTTAATTCATATGACTGATGCTAGGAATGTCTGAAATCTCCTTAGAAGGATATTTTGGCCCTGAGAAGGGCCGAGTTTGGTGTATACTAGGGTGGTCGATTTAGCTTATGCACGCTCTCCACGGATACGGCGAGCAAGCTGAATGTCCTTTGGCATGATGGTGACACGCTTGGCGTGGATGGCACAGAGGTTAGTGTCCTCGAAGAGACCGACCAGGTAAGCCTCGGATGCCTCCTGTAAAGCCATGACGGCAGACGACTGGAAGCGAAGATCGGTCTTGAAGTCCTGGGCAATCTCGCGCACCAGACGCTGGAAGGGAAGTTTCCTGATGAGCAACTCGGTGCTCTTCTGGTAACGACGGATCTCACGCAGGGCGACCGTTCCGGGCCTGTAACGGTGAGGCTTCTTCACACCCCCTGTGGCAGGAGCAGACTTGCGTGCTGCCTTGGTGGCCAGCTGCTTACGAGGAGCCTTGCCTCCCGTGGACTTGCGAGCAGTCTGCTTGGTGCGAGCCATGGTGAACAACTGTGGTTTGTGATGGCCGGCGCCGAAAAATTTTTGCTTATATACGCCGTCTCGAGGCGCTTGCTCGAGCGCCATTGGCTGCTCGACTCGCCTACGTCACCCCGTTGCCCCTCCCCTCCTTCCTCTGGCTGCAGCCAACAGGCGGCTCACCTCAATCACTATTATCGCTGATTTTGCTCTATTTTTTGGATTTGTGCAAAAGTCATTTCACAGGGACGTGAAACAGACGAGTAGGCAACTGCAGTTTTGAAAGCGTTGTGAGAAAGCCGTGTCTACTCGACCACAAGCGTAAAGTAAGGGCAGGCAGGAGTTGCAATGCTACTAGTACGTCCGCTTGATGGGATATAGTCGGGAAATCGTGCGGG
>NW_027189148.1:1329745-1426879 GCF_040958095.1 Procambarus clarkii | reverse complement strand
CACACATTATTGGAAAAAATTGGAATTGGAATATTGGAAAAAATAATTAAAACTAAATGGGTAGAACACCTGGAGAGAAATGATATAATTTCAGACAGACAGTATGGTTTTCGATTTGGAAGATCCTGTGTATCGAATTTACTCAGTTTCTATGATCGAGCAACAGATATATTACAGGAAAGAGATGGTTGGGTTGACTGCATCTATCTGGACCTAAAAAAGGCATTCGACAGTTCCACATAGAGAGGTTGTTCTGGAAACTGGAAAATATTGGAGGGGTGACAGGTAAGCTTCTAATATGGATGAAAAATTTTCTGACATAGAAAAATGAGGGCAGTAATCAGAGGCAATGTATCGGACTGGAGAAATGTCACAAGTGGAGTACCACAGGGTTCAGTTCTTGCACCAGTGATGTTTATTGTCTACATAAATGATCTACCAGTTGGTATACAGAATTACATGAACATGTTTGCTGATGATGCTAAGATAATAGGAAGGATAAGAAATTTAGATGATTGTCATGCCCTTCAAGAAAACCTGGATAAAATAAGTATATGGAGCACCACTTGGCAAATGGAATTTAATGTTAATAAATGCCATGTTATGGAATGTGGAACAGGAGAACATAGACCCCACACAACCTATACATTATGTGAGAAATCTTTAAAGAATTCTGATAAAGAAAGAGATCTAGGGGTGGTTCTAGATAGAAAACTATCACCTGAGGACCACATAAAGAATATTGTGCGAGGAGCCTATGCTACGCTTTCTAACTTTAGAATTGCGTTTAAATACATGGATGGTGATATACTAAAGAAATTGTTCATGACTTTTGTTACGCCAAAGCTAGAATATGCAGCTGTTGTGTGGTGCCCAACAACAGAAGTTGGCCCATATCTTAAGAAGCACATCAACAAACTGGAAAAGGTGCAAAGACATGCTACTAAGTGGCTCCCAGAACTGAAGGGCAAGAGCTACGAGGAGACGTTAGAGGCATTAAATATGCCAAAACTAAAAGACAGAAGAGGTGATATGATCACTACATACAAATAGTAACAGGAATTGATAAAATCGACAGGGAAGATTTCCTGAGACCTGGAACTTCAAGAACAGGAGGTCATAGATTGAAACTAGCTTAACACAGATGCTAAAGAAATATAAAATTCACTTTCGCAAATAGAGTGGTAGACGGTTGGAACAAGTTAGGTGAGAAGGTGGTGGAGGCCAAGACTGTCAGTAGTTTCAAAGCGTTATATGACAAAGAGTGCTGGAAGACGGTCTCATCCTTTAACTACACTTAGGTAATTACACACACACACACATACATATTATTTATATATATATATATATATATATATATATATATATATATATATATATATATATATATATATATATATATATATATATATATATATATATATATATATATATATATATATATGTCGTACCTAATAGCCAGAACGCACTTCTCAGCCTACTATGCAAGGCCCGATTTGCCTAATAAGACAAGTTTTCCTGAATTAATATATTTTCTCTAATTTTTTTCTTATGAAATGATAAAGCTACCCATTTCATTATGTATGAGGTCAATTTTTTTTATTAGAGTTAAAATTAACGTAGATATATGACCGAACCTAACCATCCCTACCTAACCTACCCTAACCTATCTTTATAGGTTAGGTTCGGTTAGGTAGCCGAAAAAGTTAGGTTAGGTCAGGTTAGGTAGGTTAGGTAGTCGAAAAAACATTAATTCATGAAAACTTGGCTTATTAGGCAAATCGGGCCTTGCATAGTAGGCTGAGAAGTGCGTTCTGGCTACTAGGTACGACATATATATATATATATATATATATATATATATATATATATATATATGTCGTACCTAGTAGCCAGAACGCACTTCTCAGCCTACTATGCAAGGCCCGATTTGCCTAATAAGCCAAGTTTTCATGAATTAATATATTTTCTCTATTTTTTTTCTTATGAAATGATAAAGCTATCCATTTCATTATGTATGAGGTCAATTCTTTTTTTATTGGAGTTAAAATTAATAGAGATATATGACCGAACCTAACCTATCTTTATAGGTTAGGTTAGGTAGCTGAAAATGTTAGGTTAGGTAGTCGAAAAAACATTAATTCAAGAAAACTTGGCTTATTAGGCAAATCGGGCCTTGCATAGTAGGCTGAGATGTGCGTTCTGGCTACTAGGTACGACACATTATATATATATATATATATATATATATATATATATATATATATTATATATATATATATATATATATATATATATATATTATATATATATATATATATATATATATATATATATATATATATATATATATATATATATATATATATCGGACAATTAGTAAAAAAAAAAAAAAAAAAATTAAATTATTTTACCTTGTACCTAGATCCACCAGGCCTGTTTGGTGCCTGTTTCAGTACTTCAGACATCTGGAAGGTCACATCCTCCTCCTCAACTTGTGGATGTGCGTTGATAGATGATTCTGTAAAATTAAGTTATTTATATAATAATAAATTCAGTATAACAATAATATTCTGTAAAATTAAAAGTAATTTATACATCAATCAGATAAAACTCTCCAGAGATGGTGATACACAACATATAAAGGACAAGTTTCAGAACAAAATATGCATTTAGGAATAAGGTTTTGTACATGTAGGTAGCACATGAGAAAATAAGTGGAAGGTGATCAAGTTTATATTAACATGTTAATGACTTTGTTAAGGCTTTGCAAGAATGAAAAAATATTAATAATATAATATCACCTACCAATTAATTGTACATCATTTATAAGTCAATTATTTGCATTATTATTATTCAATACTAATGATATAAAAATGCATTTTGTAATCTACTATTTATGCAAGTATTAAGCACAGGATCATGAAATAAACTGCAAAATACTGTAATGGATAAACCAATTAATTTTACATTTTCCTATAGCTAAGTCAGTCAGTTCTATTAGCAGCAGAGAACAATTATGCCCAACCTCTATTAAATGAAACAATCTTAAGAGCAAGTGATAGAAATATAATCATTTATGCTTGGGATTATGGAATGGTTCCAAATATGAAAAATATCAAGTTTTTTGGTTAAAATTTTTTAACTTAAAATTTACATTTTTAAGTGAATTTTAAACTTTAAAAAAATTATTTAATTTTTTGGTTACTTACTTAAAATAACATTATATAGTTCTTGTTTTTGTAGAAATGCCAATTTCTTCTTTTGCCCTTCCAGACTGTATAGTGACCACAGGCCGTTTGTTCATATCTTCATTATTCTTCGAACTGTGGTTGCACAATCAGACCCACGTACACTGGTTAAAAGCATCACCTAAAAGCAACAACAAAAATGTAGTACACTGACGAATTTTGAATATATATATATATATATATATATTATATATATATATATATATATATATATATATATATAATATATATATATATATTATTATATTTTATACCCGCATTAGGTCAGGTGATAATACAATGAAGGTGATAATAAAGCCATTCACAACTGCAGGCCTAATAAAAAAAGGAGGTGGCATAGCAATATCTTACAAAGATACCTTCATCTGCAATAGTCTCATTAGTAATAGAGACGACTATTGTGAATATACCTTTGCCAAGTTCTCCAGTAAATCCCTTAAATCCTCCTTGACTATAAGTGCCATCTATAGATTTCCCAATACCGACATAGCTTCATTCTCAGATAACGTAAGGAATCTTATCATAAATAACAATCTCAACAAAAATCAAACCAACTTAGTGGTTTGTAATGGTGAACAAAACATGCAGATACTTATATATAACCTGTGAATAGAGTGTAATAACACCAAAACTATTTGTTTATTGTTTTATGACCATAATAATTGAATCACTAATATGATTCACTAATATATAATCCTAATAATAATCACTAATATATAATCCATTGAGCATGCTGCATCTCTTTCAGTCTCTTTGCAATTTGAACAAGAGGGTTTTTAATTGATCGAACCATATTCTTAAAGTAAAGTAAATGAGATGTATTCCATATTTTGCAAAATATACGATGAAGGCACACAAACATTCATACCAAAACTGAAGGGCAGGATTTATGAGGAGACATTAGAGGCATTAAATATTCCAAACTAGAAGACAGAAGGAAAAGAGGAGATATGATCACTACGTACAAAACAGTAACAGGAATTGATAAACTTGATAGGGAAGATTTCCCGAGACCTGGAATTTCAAGAACAAGAGGTTATAGATTTAAACGAACTAAACAAAGATGCCGAAGAAATGTAAGACAATTCACTTTTGCAAACAGAATGGTAAACGGTTGGAACATGTTAGGTGAGAAGGTGGTGGAGGCCAAATCCGTCAAAAGTTTCAAAGCATTATATGACAAAGAGTGCTGGGAAAATGGGACACCACGAGTGTAGCTCTCCATCCATCTGATTGATAACCCAAATGAATTTTTCATGGATATGATACCAACATCAAATCATAAATCAGATGTGATCCTATCCCCACTGGATTTTGAAGAAGCCATAGACAGTATGCCTATGCACTCTGCACCAGGCCCTGACTCTTGGAACTCTATATTCATCAAGAACTGTAAAAAACGTTATCGCAGGCCCTTCACATTCTTTGGAGACAAAGCCAAGATACTGGCATTGTCCCTGACATACTAAAAACCGCAGAGATAGCACCGCCCCATAAAGGAGGAAATAAGGCAGAGGCAAAAAACTACAGACCGATAGCACTAACATCGCACATCATAAAAATCTTTGAGAGAATGCTAAGAAGTAAGATCACAAAATACATGGAATCACAGCATCTCCATAACCCCAGACAACATGGTTTCAGAACAGGGCGCTCTTGCCTATCACAGTTGCTGGACCACTCTGACATGGCACTAGATGCCATGGAAGACAAACAAAACGCTTTGACAAAAAAAAGCCTTTGACAAATGTGACCATTGTGTTATTGCACATAAAATGCGTTCAAAAGGAATTACCGGAAAAATAGGCAGATGGATATACAACTTCCTGACTAATAGAACCCAATGTGTAGTAGTCAACAAAATAAAATCTGGACCATCAACCGTAAAGAGCTCAGTCCCCAAGCGTACTGTGCTTGCTCCAATACTTTTTCTCATCCTCATATCGGACATAGACAAGGACACAACCTATAGTACTTGATCATCCTTTGCAGATGACACTAGAATCTTCACGAGAGTAGGCAACATAGAGGACACGGCAAACCTCCAATCAGATGTAAATCAGGTCTTTCTATGGGCTACAGAAAATAACATGGTGATTAACGAACATAAGTTTCAGCTCATGCGCTACGGAAAAAATAAAAAATATAAAAACGGAAACCACTTACAAAACTCAGTCAAATCATAACATTGAACGGAAAAGCAACGTAAAGGATTTGGGTGTACTGATGTCAGAAGGCCTTACATTTAAAGAACACAATAAAGTAGCCGTCACAACTGCAAGAAAAATGACAGGATAGATAACAAGAACTTTTCACACTAGAGATGCTATACCGATGATGATAGTTTTCAAGACGCTAGTGCTCTCTAGAGTGGAATACTGCTGCATAATGAAAGCCCCTTTCAAAGCTGGAGAAATTACTGACCTATACTTATGCATTTATCTTCGGTTTAACACAACAGGCACCAGACACACGCTAGGCATCATACACACTAGGATAAAACAAACATTAGGCCAGAAGTCAGAAAAGAATTCAAAGAATTTTACTGGAAAGGCTTGCTGTTAGGAAAGGAAGTAATTGAGATGAATTAATGCACAGTATGTCAATTTTGTGAAATATATGATAAAGGAACAAAAACATTTATACCAAAACAAAGATGCAGAACTAGGAAACAGGATTTGTTCAACTGAAATTTCAAGACGGACAGAGACCAAAAGACACAAAAATGGAATCAATATACGAAGAGGCCAAACCCCCAAACATACCAGTAATACAAAGAGAAACAACTACACGGCAGTGAGGAGAGAGGCAGAAAGAAATTTTGAAAAAAAGGAACAAACAAATGTAAAGTAGAACAAATCATATTCTATAAATACAGCAACAACCAATTGCAGGTAAAGGATAATATTCAGAGCTTTTAAATGCATGGATGGCGAAATACTCAAGAAAATTGTTCACGACTTTTGTTAGACCAAAGTTGGAATATGCAGCGGTTGTATGGTGCCCATATCTTAAGAAGCACATAAACAAACTGGAAAAGGTGCAAAGACATGCTACTAAGTGGCTCCCAGAACTGAAGGACAAGAACTATGAGGAGAGGTTAGAGGCATTAAATATACCAAATATACTACACAAATATATATACTACACATGCACAATAAACTACCCTACACAGGCTGAGTATGGTGTGTACAATAAATTATTAGCTAAAAGATAAGACTGAGTTTGTATAAATGGGGGTTAAGTCAGAGTGGGAAAATGTAAGTGGAGTGCCTAAAAACCCTGTCCTGGGACCTCTGTAATTCATAATATATACAAATAATTTAGACTCAGGTTTGATCAGCAATATTTGAAAATTTCCAGACGATACAAAAGGGATTTTTTTCTGGATTCAGGATTATTTTTTTATGGCTGAAAACAGGTTTTCAGCAATAAAAGAAATACAGTATTGCTGGAACAACCGTCGACATCTTCAAGAGAAAACCTGAACATCTTCAAGAAGTGAAGATGACCTTGAGAAGAAGTATAGGTTAGGAATTGTCTCCAAAGAATTCTCAAAGAATTACTCGTTATTGCTATCCAAGATAATTAGACGAGCCAAAGCTAAATACTACGAAGATAAATTTACCCAAATAAAGAGTACCTTACCTAAAAATATGTATGTACCTTACGTAAATAAACATTTGATTTTGAAGTGCCGGACAAACAAGGCTGTGGTGGATATGTGGGCCTGAGGGGCCTGTCCAAGCAACAGCCTGTTGGACCAAGCTCTCACATGTCAAGCCTGGCCTTGGAAGGGCTTGGTGAGTAGAACAACTACCAGAACCCTATAATGCATGTATCAAGGTGTCCAGGCAGTGAGCACCACATAATGCAGTGCAGTCCTGTAAGAATAAGCACAGTAAGTATGGGCATGGAGGGGGTGCAGCAGTGGCTTGTGAAGGGCTGGAGAGTAAATGGACATGCCCAGGGGTAAAAAGCATTAGGGTAACAGAACATAGCCCATAAAAATAGTAATGACAATGAATGAATAATTATATGAATGCAATAATACTTCATATCTCAATAGGAATACTAAGCAGGATGCAAGACAAGGTACTGGTGGTGATAGTGGTTGGTACAAGTCCTCACATCCCCACAGACACCAGTAACAGCCCTCACCTCCCAACACAGTACCCTTGTAGCGAGTTAATCTTATACTCGCTTCATTATCTTATAGCATAACTAATTAACACTAATTACAGAAGCTACACAGGTGATACTTTGGTGTGAGTTGAGCGCACTGAGCGTCGGTATCGCTACACCCTTGTTCCTTAACAACCCTTTGGACCTTTATTACAGAAAAATAGAATCAATTAATTTAATAAAATATAAAATATAAGTGCTTACTTACGATAATACTATCGGTGGAACACAAAATCTTCTTCTTCTTGATAGTAGGTGCAGTTTGCATGAAGGGTTAGTCCTCGCCATGACTGAACTGACGACAAAATGGCCGATGTGTTGATATGGCGTCAGGTGACGCTGTGACGTCACAGGTGAGGGACGCTTTGCGCATTACTCCCTCGTACTTAAAAAGTACTACAGGTACTTTTTGGTTTTATTTTTGAATATGGCAGAAGTTGGACAGCTTTTCAAATCATTATAAGGGAGTGAGTTCCATAGACTAGGTCCCTTTATTTACATAGAGTGTTTACATAGATTAAGTTTGACTCTGGGGATATCAAAGAGATATTTATGTCTGGTGGGGACGTGGCCATGTGTTCTATTACATCTGTCCAGGAAGAGTTTCAGAACAGGGTTTGCAGTTAGAAAAAGGGCTTTATAAACGTAATTTACACAGGAGAATGTATGGAGTGAATTTGTTTAGCATGTTTAAGGATTTGAACAAGGGAGCTGTGTGTTGTCTGAAGGTAGAGTTATTTATTGTCCTGATAGCAGATTTTTACTGGATGATGATGGGCTTGAGGTAGTTTGCAGAGGTTGAACCCCAAGCACAAACGCCATAAGAATGATAGGGATAGATAAGTGCATAATAGAGTGAGAGGAGAGCAGAGTAGGGTACATAATATCTGATCTTAAACAGTATACCAACTGTTTTAGAAACCTTTTTAGTTATGTGTTGTATATGGGTGCGGAAGTTGAGTCTCTTGTCTAAGTATAGGCTAAGAAACTTTCCATCATTTTTATTGCTAATGTTTACATTATCTATCTGAAGCTGAATTGCATTTGTTGATTTGTTTCCAAATAAGATATAGTAGGTCTTTTCTATGTTTTGTGTGAGGTTTGTTGGTTGACATCCACAAGTAGACTTTTTTTAATTAATTGTTTACAACATTATTTAACAGGAGTGGGTTGGGGTCAGAGTAGATGAGTAGTATCATCAGCCAACAATATAGGTTTAAGTATGTTAGAGACATTAGGGAGATCATTGATGTATATAAGAAACAGGAGGGTCCTAGGATGCTGCTCTGTGGCACCTTTACGGTAATTAAGTGGTAGAGTGGGAGAGGTTATATCATTGATGGCTTCATATTGGTGTCTGTTACTAAGATAGGATCGGATATAGTTTAGGGCAAGGCCACGGATTCCATAATGGTGGAATTTAAGTAAGAGGTAGTTATGGTTAACAGTATCAAAGGCCTTTCTCAGGCCGATGAAGAGTTCAATTGGAAACTCACTTTTGTCAAGGGCTGAGAAGATTAAGTCAAGCAGACTAACAATAGCATCATTGGTACTCTTTTGGGAGCGGAAGCCAAACTGACAGGGACTTAGTATATTGAATTTTACAAGATTGGAGTAGAGCTGTTTGTAAAAAAAAAAAAATAATTTTGATAATATAGGTAGATTCGATATGGGTCTGTAATTATTTATGTCTGCCGTGTTACCTCCTTTATGAACTGGCGTTACTCTTGCTTTTTTAAGGATATCAGGGAAGGTATGACACTCTAGGGATTTGTTGAACAGCAGTGCTATGGATGGTGCAAGGGCATGGGAGGCACGCCTGTGTACCATCGATGGTATTTCACTAATGTTCCCAGCTTTGGTTTTTAGCGAGTGAATGATGGACACAACATCTGTAGGGCTGACCGGAGAGAGGAGAAGAGAGTTTGGATAGCTGCGTGAAAGATATGTGGTAACATATGTCTGAGTCTCTGGGATTTTTCGGGCAAGGTGAGCACCAAACGATGAAAAGAAGCTATTAAATTCAGTTGCTGTTTCAAGATCTGTTGCAGGTGTATAACCATCCTTGGAGATTTTTATCTTATTATGTGAATGTTGTTTAGCTCCTAGGATGGTAGAGATGGCTCTCCATGTGCTTTTTATGTTGCCTTTTGCTTCTTTGAATCTATTCTCGTAATAGGAACGCTTTGCTCTTATTATACTGGTAAGCACTGATGAATACCTCTTAACTACTTCTTTTCCAACTAGGCCAATCCTAAGTTTTTTTTTCATATTCATGTTTCTTGTCGATTGCTTTAAGTATGCCATTAGTGAGCCAGGGATTATTTAACCTTTTTGCCAGTTACTTGCTTGGTGAGGAGAGGACAATAAGTATTGTAAAGGCTTTAAATTTTGGAAAGAGGCTAGTTAACGAATTATTATCCTGTGTATTGATAAATTTAGATTCCCAGTTTACATTGTGGAGGGCATTTGTGAGATTGCCTATTGCCGCTTCACATTGTAACCTAAAGGTAATTTTCTTGTTACCTGGTGGTGTTATGGCCATGTTCGCTACAAGGAAGGTAGGATAGTGGTCAGTTGTTCTGTCAGTGATTATACTTGATGTAAGAGGAGCTGTTATGTTGGTCCATCAGTGATCCAGGGTAGTCGCAGATGTTTGAGTGACTCGGGTGGGCCTGGTGATTGCGGGGATGAGCATACAGGAATTCATGCTGTTGAGGAAACAGTCTACTTGAGGGTTATTTTGTAGCCCTAGGTCAATATTGAAATCACCTCTGAGAACTATGTGATTTTTGTTGAGATTATTGTTTATGATAAGGTTCCTCAAGTTGTTATTGTATTTGTGTCTAGCTTCAGACACAAGCATGTTACAGTTATGTCTTAAAGAGTTGAGAGCAATTAAGGATGATAAAGAGTCACTTACAACTAATGTATCAAGTTTGGATACTTGTACACATTTCAGTGCAAGGAGCAAGGCAAATAGTTCAGTCTGAAGGGTAGAGGCCCAGTTGTTTATACGGACTCCCCACTCAAAATATAAGTCATATCCTATTGCCAGGACAACTGCACTTCCAGCTGCACCCGTTGGGCGCTGTAGGAAACCTTCAGTGTATATGATTTGAGAGAGAGAATGCTCTGTGGACAGAGCATCAATATGGCTTAAGACGTTGAGCTTTGCCTCAAGACAAAGCTGGGACTGATCTCTAATTTGCTCCTTTGATGGAAAGGGAGGGATTAAAATTGAAAAGGGTGTAATTTCCTACAGTGCAGGAAAGTGCTATTGTTGTCTCTCTTGGTACAAATTATAAATCTGATACTTTCTGAGTTCAGTTCCAATTTTATTTATCTATTTGAAACAATGTTTACATTCAATAAAGAAATTCTGGAGGGCTTCTGTGCAAGGGTTAGGATGAGCTAGCCTAAGCATTTTTATACCAATTTGACAGTTATTTTCAGTAACACGATAAACAACGCTCGGAATATTAAGTTCCTTTCTCATATTAAGTATCTTTGTGGTACGAAGGCACCCAAGGATTATCCTCAAGGCTTCGTTCTGCAATTTTTCAAGCCCTCCAAGCTTTCTTTCAGGATGCCTTAAAGTTAGTTTAGTTCATTTATTATGCACCCCATACCCATCTTGTGGGCGGTAGTGGAAAGGGTTGCAGAGGCACATAATGGGCTCAGGGACTGAACCCAACAATTCATTTAGCTAAGCAAGTTACAATCTTGATGAGCTAGTTACAAAATTCAGTATAAGTCGTCACATCAACAATAGGTTCGAGATCGATCACAAGTACAGTTTCTAAATTAAGCAACTGACATATGTGGAGAGCTAGTGTCACAATTGATATGTTTGTCCTGCACACCGCTCCCCATCCAGTGGGCAGCGGTGGATAGGTTACAATCACTTAGTTACTACTTACAGTTAGCAAACTGGGGATATTTGGCTAAAATTTCTGGTACCAGATCATTTTGAATGAAATATTGACACATCGTTGGTACATTGGTTATAGAATTGTCTCTGAATTCACTATCACATAGTGACGAAGGGGTGTGCAAATAATTTTGTTGACAGTTAACATTTGGTCAGGTCTACATCGGCAGATAATGAGAATTCCCAGAAATACTTGTAACCGAGTCTAAGCCGAGCAGTAGTAACATCTAGAAGTCTGCTGATTTTATTGGATGAACCATAGATGTGTGGCTCCTTTTGCATAATAGTATTGAACGAAAGTTAATCTCCCCAAACACTTTCGCGTTTTGGGCAAGTTACCCCTCCACTCTCTCCATTTTTGTTTGGACATTCCCAGGTAGTGCGCGGAAATACTGAAAAGTGTATACTCTTTTCAACTTTGTCACCTTAATTCTCGTCCTATGTCTTTCATTTTGGTATCAATGCGTTCGCAATAGAATTCCCAACAGAACTATGTGCATATAATGTCAAAGACAGCAGCGCGCTCCACCCGCCGACAAGATGAATGTAGGCCAAGGGTACCAGAAAAAGAAAGCTGAGCCACCCTCAGGCAACTCTCATTACATTAGAGAGCGTGATAATACTGAAAAGTGTATACCCTTTTCAACTTTGTTACCTCAATTCTCATCCTAGTTTTTTCAATTTGGCATCAATGTGTTCGCAATAGAATTCTCTACAGGACTAAAGGCATATAAACTCCAAAAGCCCGGCCTTACCATCCGCAACAAACAGAGTAAGCGAGAGTGTGTTACCAGGGAGCGCACAAGAGCGATAAAATGCTATACACTCTTTTCATTTTGGTCACCCCAATTGTCATCCTAGGTCTTCATTTTGGTATCAAGGTTGTAGCAATAGAATTATCTACAGGTTTAAATGCATATATAACTCCAAAAAGCAAGGGTGTACCATCCTGCACAAAACAGAGAAAGTGAGAGAAAGTAACCCGGGAAGCACTCTAGTGCAATGTAATGTGAACACTCTTTTCACTTTGGTTACCCTCAATTCTCGTCATATGTCTTTTCATTTTGGTATCAATGTGTTCGCAATTGTATCTGCTGCAGTTTACCCTTTGCTTGGATCTGAAGGGTTTTAGGCTCACCACGATGCAATCTGATAGTACCACAGTGTATATACCTATCTTCAAGCAGCAATTCACTTCATTCAAACCGACTTATAATAGTTATCCATATATAAATGGTAATCTTTGTTCTACCTGTTAACCTGTCATATGAAGAAAGATTGTCAAAGCTTATATTACATTTCTCTAGAAAAGCAAAGAATTAGGAGTGACATATGGTAGAGGTGCACAATGGGATGAATGGACATAACAAAGGGGACATTAATGGGGTATTAAAAGTAGCAAACACAAGACAGAACTCGAAACAAAGTGTAAAAATTGGAAAAATTTAGATTTAGGAAAGAACTGCATGGGTAAATACACTGGGTTGTACCTAAGGTTCATGTATGCAATATTACAGAGTTCCAGTTAACTCCCATGCATGCAATTAATTTATGTTATGTTTTATGTTTTTTTATGTTAAAATGTTTTTTGTTGATTTGTTTGTATATTTTCATAAGTAAAGCATGCTTACCGTCTTATTCCAAGTTTTATGATAACTTTACAAGGTTTTAAAACATAAAGTTCAATATATATTCTGGTTTTCACACAGGAAATTATACGTTAATATAACATCATAATAACGTAATGATGTCGTGTAAATAACGTTATACTGACGTCATATAAATGTTATATTTATGTTATACAGAACGTAAATTGGATAGCTTTACAGAAAGTAAACAAAAAAAACTAAATGTTGACTTGAAAATTATTTATTCTTAAATATAAAGCATGAAAACATTATAATACCATTAGCATTCACTATTATTTTAAATTTTTACATTAAAATCTTAAAAAACTGTGTCTCAAGAATATATGTTTTTAGTTATATCCTTTGGTTTTAAGAACATCAGATATACGTATTTATGTCAAAAGTTACAGTAATTACCTTTGTGGAACCATTTAAAAACGTCCACAAACGTTCTGTGTTTGCTGGGTGCAACATGCTTGCGTCCAGAGTGACACGAATTATAAGGATGGTAACCGAGTCCGTTACAGTGATCTCCATTGTATGTTGGCCTCCGAAAGCATGTTAAGAGCTGAATAGTTAGCCTAAGAAACTGCCTTATGAGGCGTAAATGAGTTTAGTCTGAGTGTCGATGAGCATTCTGCGAGCAGCAGTACCCCAAGAACTTCAAGATCTGGGGATCTGAGGCAAGAGAAATGGACACCAGGAAGGCTAGGGATCCGTAAATGTAAAAAATTAATGTAATTAATATAGTAAAATAACAGATATAAGGACGAAAATAGTAAACCAGCTCCCAGACTCATAATAAATTACTACGGACGAGATGGAAATAAAAATTGAATGACAGTACTATAAATTAGTATAGCAACTAATGAATATATACATATATATATATATATATATATATATATATATATATATATATATATATATATATATATATATATCTATATATATATATAGATTCAGATTCAGATTCAGATGTTTATTCAGGTAAGGTATATACATACCAAGTGATGTTACATAATGGATTGATATATAGATAGAGCTAGTACATACAATGCTAAAGCCACTATTACGCAATGCGTTTCGGGCAAGAAAATATTAATATCTAGAACTAATACTAATTGAGCATAAAGAATAAAAAGTGTTGAGAACAAATACAAATAAAGATAAAAAAGGGGAACATGACTGAAAAAGCAGCACAAATACAATAGGATTGACAAACAGTGTGCCAGCAACACGAACAACTTGCCAGCAGGTGCAGAAGTACGATGGAAAGAGCAAAGTATACAATATTTCAAGTATAATATTAAAGATATATTTAGGATTTAATGTTTTCCTATAAAGTTTCAATAATACCTTTATTTGATTTTTTGTATTATTTTCTACCACAGACGTGGCCACACATTAACAATGCTAACCAGCATATATACATTTTCTTCAGTCCGCCATGGACTCTAACCCTTTCACTACCGCCCACAAGATGGGTATAGGGGTGCATAATATAAGAACTAAACTAACTAACTCCATTGATAGGGTTAGAGATTTGTTAAACATATAGTTCAGGGATTTATTGAACAATCAACCACATAAGGTGATTGTAGTGTTTTTAAAATGCTAGGCTAAGCTACATACGTAAATACATAATACACAGATTTACGTATGCCCTACATAAAGTGTTCGGATGTGTCTTTTACATTAGTGTCATTAAACGTGCATTTACAAAGGTGAAATTGAATTCTGACCAGCTTCCACATATACTTTATACACATATACACACACAGACGTATGCGTACATATACATATATATACATACATATATGCACACATACATACACATATATTTGTCTCTTACTCTGACAAGGTGAGATAACTGATAGAGAAACTAGTGTGCAATTAAGCACTTAATCACTGAAGGTGATTAAGGTGCTTTCACAAGCTCAGGTTATAGAGTTACATCACATACATTCATTGTATAATTGATACGTTACATGGTCAATCTAGGGTACAAGTTCAATATATCATCAAGTGTTCGCAGTACTCAATAGTAATTACACAGTTCAGCATACCTTAGCCCAGGAGGGCGAAAGTCAGTCAGTATGGGACATTCTACAATATAATGTTCAAGGGAGTGCATATTTTCTCTTTCACAAAGTTGACACATTGTGTACTCGACACTTTCACAAAGTTGACACATTGTGTACTCGACATTTGGGTTTTGAGAAAGCTGCCAGATACGTCTATATCCCAAGCGTATTATGGCCACTATAACATCACATTGCTGGGTTCTTGTTCCATTAATCCTGTATGTGAATGTCTCCGCATGATATCTATCATAATATTTAATGCTACAATTTTCAGGTCTTTGTGAATTTGTTAGGTCGGTGAGATTTTCATTAGATGTTTGCTTAAGTATTCTCTTTGTCACTGCTAATGAAACACCCATATAAATTTCTACCACTGGTTTTCTACAGGCTGTCTTTGCAAGCATATCAACAGTGTCATGCCTTGAGATGCCAACATGTGATGGTATCCATAGGAATTTAATTTCAAATCTCTTTTCTTTGGCAGCTAAAATATTCATTCGAATATCACTGACTATTTTCTGGGTGTCACTACTATGTGCGTTCAATACCAGGAGTGCACTCTGCGAATCACAGTATATAAGGTCCGACTGCCTTTGTCTTTTAAAAATTCAGTGGCAAGGTATATGCCTGCAAGTTCGGTTTGAGTTGTACTTGCCCAATCATTGACGCGCTTCATTCATGTATGTACGATGAGAAGATTGTTCAAATATAATTACATGCACATCCGGTACATCGTCCACCTTCTTCTACAGAACCGTCGGTATAGCACTGATACACATCGTTACCCATACTCCTGAGTACTTTCAGTGATGCTTCACAGTGTTAACTGTTTTAATAATGTAGAGTGTACATTATCTTTCTTGGGTGCATTTACAAAATCAACTGCTAGATCCAAGTTATCCCATGGAGTAATTGGTTGATTAATCGTTAATTGAGTTGGGTACATATTTAATATTTTGATGGAGTTGGCTACCTTGTAGAACCAAAATGCATAATCAGATTTCGCTCTTCTACGGACCTCAGGTGAGTGTAGCATATTAGAAAGTTTAGCTTGAAACTTCTTGTATTGCTGAGATCTACTCAATGCCTTCACGCCGAAAACTGTGCTAATAGACAAAATTATGTTAGAGATATGGGTCTATAATTATCTGAGTGTGCTTTGGGGATGGGAACAATGACACTGTCCAATCATCAGGTAATTACTCCTTCACTTAAACTCATTCTGTACAACACTAAAAGTGGATTACCTGGTACTTGTGAGACTAATCTCAGTAAACTGTAAGTAATACCGTCCTCTTCAGGAGCAGTAGACTTATTTTATTGTGCTACACAGCCTTCCCGGCTTGGTGCCTTCTTTGGTAATTACTTATCAAAGGCAGCTCCATACGAGGAGCTGCCTCGTATGGGCCAATAATTCTTTTGCAGTTACCTTCATTCTTATGTTCTTACTTACATTTATTGAACTTTATCATCATCATCATTTACAGAAATAAATTAACATAAAAAGTAGTCATTTTAATACACAAAACAGAAGTAGATATTATGTAAATTATGATGCAGGAGTAGGATCACTATTAAGAACTTAATTATAAAACCACAATATGTTTTATATCGTCAGAAATTCCGGAAACTTACCATATATTTTCAAATATTTACAATTAAAGTATTTATTTAGGAAATAAGTATTTTAGTTACCCTAGTTAGCTCTGAGAACACACATTCTTGCAGCAAGAATTTCTTCCCACTAATCTGAGAGATGCTAATGAGACCAGTCTCGACCACTGGACAGGTCATGAACAACAATCAACTACAGCACCATCTATGTCAGAAGATATTCAAAATATTCTTGATATCATTCAAATTGTCAATACGAGAACAGAATACATAAGTTGAGTGATGTCAAAGGAATCATATTGACTGACCGAGCCCCATTGTAAATATCCGTGGCTTCCTGACCACTAAAGGTACCGACGCGGTCGGGGGTAAGAGACCGGATGTACCCATATACCTATGAGGCCATCAAAAATAGTGAGTCACGCCAAACAAAAAGAAGTACTGGTAAACAGGTCAGACACAACCAAGTACTATGATGATGCTAAACTGAAAGAGCTTAAATCAATTGCTAGACAGACAGGTAAAGCATATAAGAGCCTAGAACTCCTCAAATGTTAAAACTGTTTCAGGCCGCGCTTGCAGCGGCAAGGGAGAGAATGACTGAACTGAGACTAAAATGAATGGGAGGGTTTTGTTAGTGGACTTAACCTGCATACTCCCCTGGGCAAAGCCTGGAAAGGCATAAACAAAATTATTGGTAAAATAGTAGACAAGTTTCACACCCAAACCCGCTACAGAAAGCCAATCAGTTAATTGCAAATGGGCTCAGGTTTCCAGCCTTGGAATGCTACCAGCTAGCACTGGGGAGAAATTGCAGGCGAGGTCCACAGACAGAAATTCTCTCATAAATTTCATGTTGAGCAAGCAACATGATGAATGTGATGTTCCATATACAGATTATGAATTGGATGCAGCCTCTCTCCAGGGGCAGTAGCACTGCTCCTGGTGAGGACGGTATCACCTATGTATATTCTAAGACTCCTACATCGTGTACCCGGTAACCCATTATTAGAATTGTTTAATGCCAGCTATGTCTCTGGGCAGTTGCCTGTATCATGGACCACCATTCTTACGGTACCTGTACCAAAGCCTGGCCAACCTGATGCTTTCCGTCCCATCTCACTGACCAGTTGCATGTGCTAAAACCTTTGAGAGAATGGTGCTTAATAGATTAATGTATAGAGTTAAGAGCACATGTCACCTGATATCAATGGTTTCACACATGGTAAAAGTGTACACAACTGTATCACAACCTTTCTTACTGTTCATGGAGATAAAAGGCACAAGTACACAACATTTCTTGATTTAAAAAATGCCTTTGATATTGCTAATAGGGAAGTGATTATGTATGAATTAGCGAGAATGGATATAGGGGGACATTTATTACTAGTGGATACGAGGCTATCTTACCAACCGGAAGTCCTCTGCGCTGTTCCAAGGCTACCAGAGTGAAACTAAAGTAATGCAACTAGGCACCCCACAATGAGAAGAGTACTTAGTCCTACCTTGTTTAATGTTCTAATTAATGCTTTACTAAAATCAATCCCAACTAGTCCGGCAAACATCACTATCAGCTATGCAGATGACATCCTTGTGCATACTAAAACCCACCGCAAAATGCAAACAGTCTTAAATTGTATACATACAGCTTGTGAGAGCCTTGGTCTTGTAATCAAACGCTGCTAAAACTAAGGTATTTAACAGACAAATTGGCAACCGCAAAAGTGGGACCACGAAAACTTAAGATAGACAACATACCAATAGACTATGTCTCTTCTTTCAAATACCTTGGATGTCTCTGTCCCTTGTACCTCAACTGCAGTCAATAAGTTACATCAACAATGTAGAGACAGACTCAAGGCTCTCAGAACTGTAGTGGGGTACGCCCGAAATATGGTGTTAATATTAGAATAGCAAGAATGATGTATTTAGCGTATATAAGGTCTCTGATAGACTATCATGCACCAGCTTTGGTCCTGCAGAATGGCAAAAGTATGATAGACTGGAAAAAATGCAAAATGAAGCACTCAGAATTATACTTGGCTGTCCTATAACTACCAAAGTTCTCAACATGCGGAAAGAATTAAATATACTTAGCATTAGAGATAGAATATTTGAAATTAATCTTATGATGGACTAAAGCTGCTGCGTGATAACAAAAACAACATTGTGTCAGTTGCACTGTTAGAACACATACGAAATGGAACTAGCGAGTCTAAATGGATTCAAAGAACTGCCACTCATATTAAAATGATGGGACTGCACGATGTATATACAGATGAAAGAGTACAGCCCTTCCTTCCACCCTGGCTAGATAGTACCTTTTGACATCCTGACCCCTGCATACCCCACCAAGAAACTAATCACAAGCAACCCTCATGCTCAGCTTGCTGCTAAATTAAGCAGCATAAAACACATTCACAATATACAAGCTGAAAACAACACTGCACAGACCATATACACTGACGGATCACTCAATACAGCTACAGGGAGGGCAGGAAGTGCTGTTATTGCTCATCAGCCCGATGGCAGCACAATTCAAAGAAATATCCGAATTAGTAACTGGGCGTCCAAATGCAAGCCGAGTTGGTAGCGATACTGGTAGCACTCGAAATTATTGACAACACTGAAGTAGACAGCTTAATTATTTCTGACTCCCTATCCTCACTACGAGCAATAAACAGTTTGCAATCAAGTAATAACGTGCTTGTCTTGGAAGCTAGACGTAGATATATAAGAATACTTAGCAAGAGGGTAAATATAAAAATGTTGTGGATTCCTTCTCACATTGGCATGCAGGAACATGACAAAGTTGACGCCCTTGCTAAGGCTGCAGTAAATAAAGACAGTTTTGAATGGAATCTTGAGTTATCAAATAAGTCCCTTAAAAGTGTCATTAGACGAGAACTCCTGGATGGATTTGAAGAAAGTAGAACAGTGCAAACTGGAACTAGCAGGTCCATCGTTCATCACAATGAAATGTGTGAAATAAAACATGTGTATGGGGCAAGTAACAAAGTCAGTAGACTAACAGATGTTGTCACAGCTCGTATAAGACTTGGCTACAAGTATCTCTGGCAGTTCGGCTTGTATAGGGATCTAGATGAAGTAAAGTGTAAAGTGTGTGGACATAGGCAGGGACACACACTCGAACACTATATCTTGGATTGTTGTAAAATTGAGCCTTTTAGAGATAAATCTAAGCTCACTCTGTATGATATGGCAACCTATCTTATTACCATGGATAAATTACCTGAAATCCTTGCACTGTACCCACATTTTGCTTCCAGTAGATGAACGACATATGAGATTCAGAAACAAGTAGTGTATTGTGAGGATTAATAATAAACAGAAGCTCCCCTATGACTCTGTAATATCCCCATTGGCCAAACTATTATGTATTAACGACAAGACCTACCATTAATGTATGATGACTTACTGTAAATATGTAGCTCTTGTAATAGCACTTTCTCTGTAACTAGCTGACATTGTATCTATAAGGTGTGAAGGATTGAAGAAATTGTTTATGTAATAATCTAAGATGAGATCTGATAAAGACCTCTTGTGCCCTCTGTAATGCTTTTGCGCTACCGCTCACAGGATGAGTATGGGGCGCACAATAAACTAGCCTTCTTCGGCGGCAACAATCAAATCAAACAAGCCGCACTAGCTATTAGTTCTTATAAGCTGACAACTTACCCAAATAAACATTACTTCCTAATTATATATATATATATAATATATATATATATATATATATATATATATATATATTATATATATATATATATATATATGTCGTACCTAGTAGCCAGAACGCACTTCTCAGCCTACTATGCATGGCCTGATTTGCCTAATAAGCCTAGTTTTCATGAATTAATGTTTTTTCGACTACCTAACCTAACCTAACCTAACCTAACTTTTTCTGCTACCTAACCGAACCTAACCTATAAAGATAGGTTAGGTTAGGTTAGGTAGTGTTGGTTAGGTTTGGTCATATATCTACGTTAATTTTAACTCCAATAAAAAAAAATTGACCTCATACATAATGAAATGGGTAGCTTTATCATTTCATAAGAAAAAAATTAGAGAAAATATATTAATTCAAGAAAACTTGGCTTATTAGGCAAATCAGGCCTTGCATAGTAGGCTGAAAAGTGCATTCTGGCTACTGGGTACGACATATATATATATATATATATATATATATATATATATATATATATATATATATATATATATATATATATATATATATATGTTACGAACCCGGATCCAGCGTCCGAGCCTGGAGCAGTGACAAACACGCCATCTGTGGGTCAGCTCCCGAAACCCCCGCCAAACGAACGACGACACCTAGTGAGGACAGCGTGTACTGGCCTCGAGGACCAGTTTCCAGTCTGGTTCAGCGCTCAACACCGCCGCTCCTGACCTCTGGTGAGGTGGTGCTCCGACGACAGCGCCATCTATGGAATGGATACGTCAGGTGTTTGTGTCTGAGGCTGTAAGTGTGGTGTTTTAGTGTCCCTGTTATTGATGACGTGTCTGCTTACAGAGCCGACCTGGAACCACTGTGTTGAAGGTGGAGTCAGTCTACCCGAAGCAGCCAGTCTCCATACTGTGAAGTTTGCTGCAGCTGTTGTGACGTCGTGCCCCCGGAAGAACACTGTGGTGTGTTAGCCTGCCAGTGGAGTGGCAGTGAAAGGATTTACCCGGGACCGACTGTTGGAGACGATAATCCACTGGGGTATTGAGGACAGGAGGGTGATTTGTGATATCACACGAGACTCCTGTCTTGGGCGTACCCCTTTTATCGTTCGTGGAGTGGCCGTACCAGCCCTGGTGGCTCAGTACCTGCCAGCAGACCTGCTGGACGTGTGGTTGACGGCCTCCACGACGGTGCCCCCAGTGGACCTGTGTTTTGGCTGACCTGTGGCCAGGGTAGGCTCGGCATTCTCAGAAGACACGTCTTGAGGCCACGAAGAAAGCACCGCGGACTCAGCACCTAGCTTCTTGATCAAGAGTCTTCAGCAGAAGACTAGATTGTGCACGATCCCCTTGTAAAGTGTTAATACCCCTCCCCCTTGTGTACTCTTTTATTCTATATATTTAATCGGTGATGGTGAACATTATATTATATTAAGTTCTTAGCTTTCTTTCCCTACTCCCTTTAAGTTAATTGCGTCACGGATCTCATCCCTTGATAGCCAATACTGGCTTGGGAACGGATACATATATCTTCCTCTAACAACATCAGAGCAAGAACCCCGTTGCGTCCCGAGAGGGCCGTAACAATATATATATATATATATATATATATATATATATATATATATATATATATATATATATATATATATATGTCGTACCTAGTAGCCAGAACGCACTTCTCAGCCTACTATGCAAGGCCCGATATGCCTAATTAGCCAAGTTTTCATGAATTAATGTTTTTTCGACTACCTAACCTACCTAACCTATAAAGATAGGTTAGGTTAGGTAGGGTTGGTTACGTTCGGTCATATATCTACGTTAATTTTAACTCCAATAAAAAAAAATTGACCTCATGCATAATAAAATGGGTAGCTTTATCATTTCATATGAAAGAAATTAGAGAAAATATATTAATTCGTAAAACTTGGCTTATCAAGCAAATCGGGCCTTGCATAGTTGGCTGAGAAGTACGTTCTGGCTACTAGGTACGACATATATATATATATATTATAATATATATATATATATATATATATATATATATGTCGTACCTAATAGCCAGAACGCACTTCTCAGCTTACTATTCAAGGCCCGATTTGCCTAATAAGCCAAGTTTTCATGAATTAATGTTTTTTCGTCTACCTAACCTACCTAACCTAACCTAACCTAGCTTTTTTTGGCTACCTAACCTAACCTTACCTATAAATATAGGTTAGGTTAGGTTAGGTAGGGTTGGTTAGGTTCGGTCATATATTTACGTTAATTTTAACTCCAATAAAAAAAAATTGACCTCATACATAGAGAAAAGGGTTGCTTTATCATTTCATAAGAAAAAAATTATAGTAAATATATTAATTCAGGAAAACTTGGCTTATTAGGCAAATCAGGCCTTGAATAGTAGGCTGAGAAGTGAGTTCTGGCTACTAGGTACGACATATATATATATATATATATATATATCTCGTACCTAGTAGCCAGAACTCACTTCTCAGCCTACTATGCAAGGCCCGATTTGCCTAATAAGCCAAGTTTTCATGAATTAATATATTTTCTCTATTTTTTTCTTATGAAATGATAAAGCTACCCAATTCATTATGTATGAGGTTAATTTTTTTTATTGGAGTTAAAATTAACGTAGATATATGACCGAACCTAACCAACCCTACCTAACCTAACCTAACCTATCTTAATATGTTAGGTTAGGTTAGGTAGCCGAAAAAGTTAGGTTAGGTTAGGTTAGGTAGGTTAGGTAGTCGAAAAACAATTAATTCATGAAAACTTGGCTTATTAGGCAAATCGGGCCTTGAATAGTAGGCTGAGAAGTGCGTTCTGGCTACTAGGTACGACATATATATATATAAATATATATATATATACATATATTTATAATATACACACACACACACTCATCCTAGCGCAGTAATTTATTGTGCAACCCATACCCATCCTGTTACCAATAGTTTGTGCAACCCATGCTCATCCTGTTACCTTTAGTTTATTGTGAAACCCATAGTTGACAGAACCATTATTATTATTCACTATGATGAAGTTGCACACTTAATGCCTGAATATATATTTTGCTTGTATGTACTCGATATTTTTGTTCACTACCTTTTGTTCAAAATGGACTCGGTAAGAGATGCCGCAGTTTCGCATGATTACTAAATTGTCCTGGTTTCTAGGAACTGTGAGCATGGGTCTGAGGAAAAACTGTCCTTACTCTGAATACCGCAACGTCTGTGCTTATATGAATATATGTCACATACACATATTTTATAGCACACATTTAATTTGTATCTAGTTCTTTATTGTTAACTTACATAATCAAAACCTTGCAACATCTACATTCGAGGAAGGATTCCAGAAGCAGTTAACAACTGCCATTTCTTGTTTCTGGAATTCTTCTTTATGCTGTAGGTAAAGTAGTTAATAGAACTACTGTCTCCTGCTCCTGGGGTTAGTGGTTCGAGACTACTTGTGCCCAGGGTGAATGTTGAGGTCAGTAGTTCGACCTTGGAGGTGGACCTCGATATACACCTAACGAATAGACATGCACAAGCTGCCTGTCCTCAGTGTATATTTTACACACACACACACACACACACACGTGAGTGTGTGATTATGCGAGACTGGCTAACATCAGAACAGCCTTCAGGAACCTGTGTAAGGAATCATTCAGAACCTTCTATACCACATATGTAAGACCAATCCTGGAGTATGTGGCCCCCAGCATGGAGTCCGTACCTTGTCAAGCACAAGGCGAAGCTTGAAAAAGTTCAGAGATATGGCACTAGGCTAGTCCCAGAACTAAGAGGCATGAGCTACGGAGAAAGGCTGCGAGAAAAGCACCTCACGACACTAGAAGGCAGAAGAGTATGGGAGACATGATCACTACCTACAAAATTCTCAGAGGAATTGACAAGGTAGATAAAGATAAACTGTTTAACACGGGTGGTACGCAAACAAGGGGACACAGGTGGAAACTGAGTACCCAAATGAGCCAGAGGGACGTTAGAAAGAACTTTTTCAGTGTCAAAATAGTTAACAGATGTAATGCATTAGGCAGTAATGTGGTGGAGGCTGACTCCATACACAGTTTCAAATGTAGATATGATAGAGTCCAGTAGGCTCAGGAATCTGTACATCAGTTGATTGACAGTTGAGAGGCGGGACCAAAGAGCCAGAACTCAACCCCCCAAGCACAATTAGGTGAGTACACACACACACACTCACTCTCTCCCTCTCATAAGGGAGGTGGTGGCCGAGTGGACAGCGCTCTAGACTCGTGGACCTAGGGAGTAAATGTTACTCCTACTGCTATGTAACAAGATTTTGTTGGTACATTTTCATGTAAATTCACAACTCTTCGCGCCGGAAACAAGTCATGAGAGAGCCACACAATAATTTTCGGATCTAACCTTCATTCTTTCTCAATGTGTTGTATACAATGAAATGATTATACATTGCTCTGTTGTGAACATTGTATACAGTACCTCAAGATATACATCCCACAACAGTTAACTAGCTCCCAGATACCTAATTAATTCCCTACTCTCTGTAAATGTTAATGTGATGTCACCGAGCAGTAAATAGGTACCTGGAAATTAGACAGTTGCTACGGGTTGCTTCCTGGTGTGTGTGTACTCACCTATTTGTACTCACCTATTTGTGCTTGCGGGGGTTGAGCTTTGGCTCTTTGGTCCCGCCTCTCAACTGTCAATCAACTGGTGTACAGATTCCTGAGCCTACTGGGCTCTATCACATCTACATTTAAAACTGTGTATGGAGTTAGCCTCCACCACATCACTGCCTAATGTATTCCATCCGTTAACTACTCTGACACTGAAAAAGTTCCTTTTAACGTCTCTGTGGCTCATGTGGGTACTCAGTTTCCACTTGTGTCCCCTTGTTCGCGTCCCACCAGTGTTGAATAGTTTATCCTTGTTTACCCGGTCGATTGTTTGTGTGTGTGTGTGTGTGTGTGTGTGTGTGTGTGTGTGTGTGTGTGTGTGTGTGCGAGAGAAAAAAAAATAGTTAGTCAGTAATAGTTGATTGACAGTTGAGAGGCGGGCCGAATGAGCAGAGCTCAACCCGCGCCTGCACAACTAGGTGAATACTCTCTCACTCTCTCTCTCTGTCTCTCTCTGTCTGTCTCTCTCTCTGTCTCTCTCTCTCTCTCTCTCTCTCTCTCTCTCTCTCTCTCTCTCTCTCTCTCTCTCTCTCTCTCTCTCTCTCTCTCTCTCTCTCTCTCTCTCTCTCTCTCTCTCTCTTTCTCTCTCTCACCACTCACATATGTGTTGTATGTGGATGCTGAAGTTCAGTCTCTTGTCTATGTATAGGTCAAGGAACTTTCCATAATCATTATTGCTAATGTTAACATTGTGTATCTGAAGTTGAATTTGGTTTCAGGATTTACTTTCGAACAAAAATAGTAGTCGGTCTTTTTTATGTTTGATGTGAGTTTGTTAGTTTACATCCATGAGTGGACTTTTTAAATCTATTATTTTCATTATTATATAGTGCGTTTGGGTTGGGGTCTGAATAGAGGAAGGTAGCATCGTCAGCACTTATGTTTACACTTATTGGAAGTATCTAAGTATCAACTAAAGTATCTTCACACTTGACTTAAACTTTAGTAGCTATTTTCTGGACCATTCCTCAAGTTTCGGAGGTCAACGAAGATGGTTTCACATGAAATGGCTTATGTTACCATCACTAATAATGTTGTGTTTTCTGTCTAGCTTCAGACACGGTCATGTTACAATTGTGTCTTAGAGAGTTGAGCGCAATTAAGCATGATAGAAATCACTTACAATTAATGCAGGATGGTAGAAAATCACTTACATTTAATGCAGGATGGTAGAAAATCACTTACAATTAATGCATCAAGTTTGGAGACTTGAATTGAAATTGAAATAAGTTTATTGACGTAAAATACACACAAATGGATGAGGTAGCTCAAGCTATTCTCACCCCGTTCAGTACATCGTGTTAATACATACATAGACACACACTTGTACACATTTTAGTGTAACAAGCAAGGCAAATAGTTCTGTCTGATGGGTAGAGGCAACTGCACTTGCAGCTGCACCCGTGTGGCGGTGTAGGAAACCATCAATGTATATGATTTGAGAGAGAGAGAGAGAGAGAGAGAGAGAGAATGATCTGTGGACAGAGCATCAATATGGCGTAAGGTATTGGGCTTTGCCTCAAGATGAAGCATAATAAAGAACCCGAATATCAGGAGAAAAAATTACATTAAAAACTGTCCACATGATACATATATATAATCACGTTTTAAACATTTTAATTGTATTATTTGCATATATATATATATATATATATATATATATATATATATATATATATATATATATATATATATATATATATATATATATATATATATATATATATAATTAGGAAGTAATGTTTATCTGGGTAAGTTGTCAGCTTTTATGAACTAATAGCTAGTGCGGCTTGTATATGGGGTACATCCGGTCTCTTACCCTCGACTGCGGCGGTAACTTTATGGTCAGGAAGCCACAAATATTTACAGTTCAAGTTCAAGTATGTTTATTGAGACAAGAAAAAAATACATCTCAAAGGGATAGAGTAACTTAGGCTATTTCTACCCTCTCTACTTCAAGTCCCTCAAGGGGCGCACAAATTCAGTAAGTACAAATAGACAATTAACATTACAAGAATCCCATTTAACATTGCAGGTTAATATAGTAAGTACAGCATACAATTGTTACACTCTTGGGGCAAAATTTTTGTAGCTCCTAAGTATACTGTCTATCATACCATTATCACACATACAAACAATTTGATGTGGTACATTACTTATTTCCTTATTTCTATAGTTATCAATAAGTTGACACTCTAATACATAATGTTCTAAGGTGTGGGCGTGCGGCATACTACATAATTTACACTCCTTATCTTTTTCACTGACATCAACTCCGTATTGCCAGATATATTTGTATCCTAATCTTAATCTCATGTAAATTGAATCCTTCCAAGTTGACTTTCCTTTATCATAGGTGAAGGACGAGTTTGTATTTATTACTGAATAATTCTTAAGTGTGTTACTACTATCCACTATTGCCATTCTTTTTATCATTTCTTCATCTTCATTTCCTCTTATTAATGTTATATATACATGTACACATAATCATACATACATGTACATATATATACATATGCGGTAAATCCAGAGAAATGAAATATGGATTTTTCCGCATACAAATGATTATTGTTTCGTGATCGTCAATTGCATATATACATATACATACATATACATTCACATACATATTCAATCACCCACACAAATACACACATCAATAATCTTTGTATCACAAGTGATTCAACAAGAGGCTCACAAGTCACTATACTAGGCACTTTACATCTATGGTGAGTCGTCCAATTACTAGTCTTGCTCTACACCCACCCAACTAGGCGGCAGCTTTACAGTCATGTGCTCCACACCCACCCAACTGGGCGGCAGCTTAACAGTCATGTGCTCCACACCCACCCAACTGGGCGGCAGCTTAACAGTCATGTGCTCCACACCCACCCAACTGGGCGACGGCTTTACAATCATTTGCATGAATTACTTACAGTAAGCAAATTTTAGATACTTCGCTAAGATTTCGGGCAGCACATCATTATAAATGAAGTACTTACACTTTTCTTGGACACCAATGATGGTGTTACCTCTGAATTCCGCGATTTTTTTTAAATTCCAGTACTGTATATAATGATGCAAAGTATGCGAATAGTTCTGCAATAGTGATCCTATCCTGCGTCATAATTTACATACATATCTACTTCTGTTTTGTGTATTAAAATTACTACATTTTTATGTTAATTTATTTCTGTAAATGATGATGATGATAAATTTCAATAAATGTAAGTAAGAACATAAGAACGGAAACTGGTCGCGTAAATGGAAATGGTTGGGTACATTTCCTTTCACCTACCTAATGCGAATATTCATGTGTCCGGACACTGGCGATGGTGTGGTATTGCCTATTTATTTGACCATATTTTTGCTTTCATTTAAGATATGTTTTCCTTGAAATGTATTTACATTATCGTCTACATCTGTCTTTATTCTGAAATAAAAACCTTTGACGTTACTTTGCATATATGTACATTAATTATAAAATTGATTGGCTTGTGTGCAGGCCTTCACACTCCCTGAGCGAGCCATCAAGTAACTATAAAAAGGCATATATCTTCACTTTCACTTCAGTTATATTTATACCAAAGTATTAACATGCAGCTTATATGTCTTTCTGATGACATAAAAAACTTCGTTTTTTACAATATATAGATTCAATTAACATTGATTTTCAAAAGGTCATAGTTCCCATCGAAAGGGAGAGCGTCGGCCAAGAAGCCTTGTTTAAAATATGAATATTTTTCCTCTCTAATAAGGTATAATCTCTGTGATGCATTAACACAAACTATTTTATATCTGCCTTTCTGATAACATATATAAATATAATCTTTATTTGTGAATATTTGTTAATTAAGCAATATATCAGAGAGCGTGTAGGGTTCGGTGTTCTATGAACGAAAAGGACTGGAGTAGTTTAAATAGCGAACGCATACCAACGAATAACGCTAGTATCTATATAACAAATTTACTGTCATGTGGAATTGATTTAACTTCCAGACACTTTTTTTTAATAAATATTAAATATTTTGTGGCTGTTTATGAAAAAATTATTATAAATACACATTCTACTTGTTAATATTACCAATTAAATTTGCGACAATTTGAGCCATGAAATACGACGACTGGATCACTGTGTACAGGAGGCTGTTATGGCAGCAAACACTCTCCAGGCGACCATATATCTTGGATAAGTCGCTCCACACAATTGTCGCTTGGACCGTCGACTTCCTATGGCGTCACCTCTCACATATTTACGTCTCATTTCGTTATGAAATTAGATTATTTCAGAGTAAAAATAGGTTTGATCATGTTCTACGTGTAGCACCAACATTATAGTAAGTAAATATACCATATTTCTTCATTACTTACGTAATGCTAATACGATTTGGGTAGTTTGGCCTGATTTGGGATGATTGGGGTAATTCTATGGACCCCCATAGACCGCCTCCTTGAATCGTCGACGAACAACCAAGAAATTCTCAACATACAAACTGTTGCAAATGGTGCAATGGATCAAATACGTAAGATTCAGGCCGAAGAAACCCTCTCAGCTGAAAGTGACCTCCTTCAAAAGCTGGAAAAACAGATCAATCTCCTTCAGATTCACCAGGCGGCTTCCGAAGATGACCAAGAGCAACAACAACTTCATGACTCCCTGATAATTAGCTCTACTGATCTACCTGATGAACAACAAGGTGAGGATTGCTGTAACATAGCCAACACCCTAATTAATTCAAAGATCAGTGTCAATGTTCAAATCAAATCGGCTATTAGGATAGATAAAAACAATCCCCGTAACAGTAGGAGAATGCTCATCAAACTTACAAATCCCTCTGCGAAGTTTGACCTCATACAATCAGCTGCTAAGCAAAAAACCAACCTCTATATAAATGAGTGTCTTACAAAGCAGCGTGGATCCCTCCTCTACAGGCTGCGCCAAATTCGCAAACAAAAACCTGGTCTTATCAAGCAGTGCTACACTAGGAATGGTACGATTTTTGCGAAGAAAGAAGGTACAGGAAAAAGATATGAAATAAAATGTGGCCAACAACTCCTGGCCTTCTTAAGTGATTGTGGTATATCTGAAAACCTGAACCCGACCAATGCCAGTACTTAAAATAACTCTTTCAGTGCCTGATCCTAACCTAACTTAATCTAACTTTGTCTAAGGTGCTGTCTCTGCCTTACCATTTACCTAATGTTCTCTTATTCATATAATTTCCTAAATAATCCATCAAGTCTCCATGCACTTATGCAAGCATCTACCTCAGTTTCATTGTAAAATTTTACTCTTAAATCTAATCTTACCCTATTCCATTTATATTTTAAATTTATTTGTATTGATCTATGTCATTTATTGAAATCAATTATTGATCTAATTTTTGTTCTTTTAATTAAGTTCATACTAATTATAAGTTAAAACTAAGCTTAATAAAATTTATTATCTTTAAGATTATTTTACTTTACAATTATCATTTGTCAAATTTTTTTATATATTCATCTTGACAGTTTCTACTGATTTTTTGTTCTCTCCACCAAACTTGTGTATCCTCCATGGCTATCTAGTGACCTTAATTCTACCTCTAATTGTTTCAATTCTTTTGTTTACTTGCATTTATTGTTGTGTCTTGACATAATTATTCTCTAATTTAGCAGACTCAATACTTTGTAAACTCTTATTGTATTGTTATATTATTATATTGTTGTGTTTTGCTATAATTACTTTCTATTTTACAGCAGATTTGTTTTTCATCTGTTCCTGTAATTGCTTATCTTATTGTATCGTGACATTCTTATCTATATTGATATATATTATCTGTCTATTGTTACTTACAGTGTACCTGAGAGTACCTGTAAGCATTCTACCTCATTTTTCATTTTTGCTCAATTTGTTTTTGTATTGCTTAGTCTTGTTTATATTTTTGTTTTGTATATCTATATCTTGTGTTTTGTATAGTCCATGTTTATATGTTTTTTCTTTAATCTCATTTATTACCTAGGTTTCCTAGCCTAGCCATACTCCCTTACTCCATTGTACCCCTGTAAGCCCCTTTTGTGTTTGTTTTGTACAGTATTGTGTACATTTTTTTTTTTTCTTGTTTTTCCTGCAATCAGCTTTTTTTATGCAGTCAAGTATAGACCCAGAACTTAACCTCCTATCCACTATCTAATAATAATAATAATAATAATAATAATAATAATTTTATTTAGGTAAGGTACATACATATAAAGAGATTTTACAAAGTTTGTTGGCTTTATAGATAGAGCTAGTACATACAATGCCTAAAGCCACTATTACGCAAAGCGTTTCGGGCAGGAAAAACATTAATGACTAAAGCTTAAAACTAATGGGTAAAAAGAATAAGATGTGTTGAGTACAAATAAAAATAGAGGTAAAAGAGGGGGGAACATTGTTGAAAAAGCAGCACAAATACAATTACAAATTATTACAGAAAATTACATTCAAACAGCGTTGATTTGAAAAACAAAAAAAAACAAAAAACATACATGGGTTGACAACAGAGGGGTAAGGTGAGTTACAGGGAATTTATTAGGTATAGCTTCGTTTTTAACTTAAACTGGTTGAGAGAGGTACAGTCTTTAACATGGTTGGGAAGGTCATTCCACATTCTGGGCCCCTTGATTTGTAGAGCATTTCTGGTTTGATTAAGTCGTACTCTAGGAATATCAAAACTATTTATTTCTGGTGTGGTGCTCATGGGTTCTGTTACAATCTTCTATGAAGCTTTTGAGATCAGGATTGGCATTATAGTTTAGCGTTTTATATATGTATAATACACATGAGAGAATGTGCAGTGACTTAATGTCTAACATATTCAGAGATTTGAGTAGGGGTACCGAGTGATGTCTGGGGCCAGAATTGGATATTGTCCTAATAGCAGCTTTGTGTTGAGTAATTAGAGGACGTAAGTGATTTTGGGTAGTAGAGCCCCAAGCACAAATACCATAGTTGAGATATGGATAGATAAGGGAGTAATAGAGAGTCACCAGGGCAGGGCGTGGTACATAATATCTGATCTTAGAAAGAATGCCCACAGTTTTTGAAACTTTTTTTGATATGTTTAGAATGTGTCCCTGGAAATTAAGCTTGTGGTCAATGAGAATGCCAAGGAATTTGCCATCTAATTTGTTACAAATTTGGGTATTGTTTATTTTGAGATTTATTTGATTAGAGGATTTATTGCCAAACAGAATATAGAAAGTTTTGTCAATGTTAAGGGTGAGTTTGTTGGCAGTTAGCCACAGATGGACTTTATTAAGCTCAGTATTTACTGTGGCATTTAGAGCAAGGGGATCAGGACTGGAGTAAATGAAGGTTGTGTCGTCAGCAAATAGAATTGGTTTGAGGTGTTGGGAGGCATTTGGAAGGTCATTAATGTAGATGAGAAAGAGGAGAGGACCAAGTATGCTGCCCTGGGGAACACCAATGTTGATGGGTAGGGTGGGAGAAATTGTATTATTCACAGAAACACATTGGAGCCTGTCAGTAAGGTAGGATTTGAGGTATTGTAGGGAGTGTCCTCTGACACCATAATGATGTAATTTAAGAAGAAGGCTTTGGTGGTTGACAGTATCGAAAGCTTTACGCAGGTCCACAAATAACCCAACAGGGAACTCATTTTTATCAAGAGCTGTATGAATCGAGTTAAGCATACTAATAAGTGCATCGTTAGTGCTGTTTTTGGGCCTGAAGCCATATTGGCAAGGGCTAAGTATATTGAGTTTGGCTAGATATGAGTAAAGCTGCTTATAGATTAGTTTTTCAAAAATTTTTGACAAGTTTGGCAGGATTAATATAGGTCTGTAGTTGTTAACATCTGTGAGATCACCACATTTGTGGACAGGCGTTACTCTCGCTTTTTTTTAGAATATCTGGAAAGGTTTGGAGTTCAAGTGACTTGTTGAAGAGCAATGCAAGTGCAAGGGCTAAAGATCTGGAGGCTTTTTTGTAGATTAAAGTTGGTATCTCCTCAAGGGCACCAGACTTGGTTTTAAGGGAAAGGATTATCTCATTGACGTCAGTGAAATTAATAGGCTTTAGGTACAGAGACTGTGGATAGTTACCTGTAAGATAGTCCTTAATGTCAGTACTGGAAGATGGAATATCATTAGCAAGGGATGAACCAATGGAAGAGAAGAACCTATTGAACTCAATAGCAGAATCAGAGGCTGAAAGCTGACCATTGTTATTAGACAGGAGAGTCGGTTTGTTATTTATAGACTTCTTTGATCCCAATATTTGTGAAATTGTTCTCCAAGTTTGTTTAATGTTGCTCTTTATTTGGGTAAATTTATCTTCGTAGTATTTAGTTTTGGCTCGTCTAATTATCTTAGATAGCAATAATGAGTAATTCTTTGAGAATTCTTTGGAGACAATTCCTAACCTATACTTCTTCTCAAGGTCATGTTTTTTATTAATAGATTTAAGTATTCCCTTTGTAAGCCAGGGATTGTTAAGCCTTTTGGTTGTGACTTGTTTTGTAAGCATAGGACAGTGGGTATAATAAAGGCTAAGAGTTTTTTGAAGAAAAGATTGAACTGCTAGGTTGATGTCCTCTATGTTACCTAACTCGGACTCCCAGTTGACATTATCAGTAGCAGTTATAAAATTGTCTATAGCAGCTTCATTGTGTAGTCTAAAACGTATCTCTCTTGACTCAAGAGGTGGTTTGCTAATGTTAGTTAAGAGAAATGTGGGGTAATGGTCTATAGTGCTATCGGTGATTATACCTGAAGTAAGCGGAGAGGTTATGTTTGTCCAGATGTGATCTAGAGTCGTGGCAGTGCTATCAGTGATTCTAGTAGGTCTAGTGATTAAGGGTATGAGGAAGCAGGAATTCATACAGTTGAGGAAGCTAACAGCAGTAGGGTGTTCTGGCTCGCAGAGGTCAATATTAAAGTCCCCTGCGATAATTAGGTGGTTTTTGTTCAGTCTGTTATCAAGTATTAGATTTCTAAGGTTTGAGTTGAATTCGGACACATCAGTGTTAGGAATTCTATAAACTGCACCCACAGACAGGACAGACTCGGCACCCTTGACTCTGAAGCTGGCGAAGATATACTCCCCATAGCAGTCTCTAGTTCTAATTTCTTTTAAGCATGTTAGTTCTTGGTGGTAGTAAAGAGCAGTGCCACCACCTCTCTGAAGTTGACGACAGTTGTGAATTGCTGAGTAGTTAGGCATGTTAAAGAGTTGAGTAGTATCATCTATGACAATAATCACTTTAATGATCTAAATTGCAGATATTTTGCAGCACATGATGTAAACAATGTATTAACTCATAATCACAATATCTCTGTAATCAATTTGAACGTTAGATCCCTAGGTAAACACTTCGATGATGTTAGTGCCTTGATTGAAGCTATTGACAACAAATTCTCTTTTATTATACTTACTGAAACATGGTTGGAAGAGGATACTACTCAACTCTTTAACATGCCTAACTATTCAGCAATTCACAACTGTCGTCAACTTCAGAGAGGTGGTGGCACTGCTCTTTACTACCACCAAGAACTAACATGCTTAAAAGAAATTAGAACTAGAGACTGCTATGGGGAGTATATCTTCGCCAGCTTCAGAGTCAAGGGTGCCGAGTCTATCCTGTCTGTGGGTGCAGTTTATAGAATTCCTAACACTGATGTGTCCGAATTCAACTCAAACCTTAGAAATCTAATACTTGATAACAGACTGAACAAAAACCACCTAATTATCGCAGGGGACTTTAATATTGACCTCTGCGAGCCAGAACACCCTACTGCTGTTAGCTTCCTCAACTGTATGAATTCCTGCTTCCTCATACCCTTAATCACTAGACCTACTAGAATCACTGATAGCACTGCCACGACTCTAGATCACATCTGGACAAACATAACCTCTCCGCATACTTCAGGTATAATCACCGATAGCACTACAGACCATTACCCCACATTTCTCTTAACTAACATTTATTTATTTATTTATGCATATACAAGAATGTACATAAGGATGTGAGGATACAAATATGGTAATTACAGTCTTGTAAAGCCACTAGCACGCGCAGCGTTTCGGGCAGGTCCTTAATCTAAGAAAATTTTAAGGAGGTAAATACTTGCAAAAATTATAGACAAAAAAATGATAACAGATTACATGAAATGAAAAAAAGATGAGAGAAAATTGTAGGTACAGTATATTAAAGCACATAGGTAGCTGAGATTGATTGCAATGACAGCTTGAATGGTAGTTGACAAAAAAATTGGTAGGCACAATACAGCAGAAACAATATAAGATTGGTTGCAATGACAGCTTGAATGGTAGTTGACAAAAATTGGTAGTCACAATACAGCATATGGCTAGCACATAGAAGAAGACAGCAATGAACACAATGATAAGGTTGTTTGATATTACATAAAAATTAGGAGATTGGGTAACACTAGGTACAGAGCAAATTTAAAGCTCAGTTTAGGAAACTAAGAAGATGAAGTTAGGTACTTTTTGGTTTTGCTTTTAAATAAGGCAAAAGTTTTACAGTTTTTCAATTCACTAGGGAGTGAGTTCCATAGACTAGGTCCCTTAATTTGCATAGAGTGGTTACACAGATTCAGTTTGACCCTGGGGATATCAAAGAGATATTTATTTCTGGTGTGGTGATAATGGGTCCTATTACATCTGTCCAGGGAGAGTTTCAGAGCATGGTTTGCATTTAAGAACAGGGTTTTGTAAATGTAGTTGACACAAGAGAATGTGTGGAGGGAGTTAATATTTAGCAAGTTTAGGGATTTAAACAATGGAGCTGAGTGTTGTCTGAAAGCAGAGTTAGTTATTATTCTGATAGCAGATTTTTGCTGTGTGATGATGGGCTTAAGGTGGTTTGCAGTGGTAGACCCCCATGCACAGATACCATAATTAAGATAGGGGTAGATTAGTGCATAATATAGTGAGAGGAGAGCAGAGTTAGGAACATAATATCTGATTTTGGAGAGTATACCAACTGTCTTAGAGACTTTCTTAGTTATGTGTTGAATGTGGGTGCTGAAGTTGAGTCTCTTGTCTAGGAATAGGCCAAGAAACTTGCCATCATTTTTATTACTGATGTTGATGTTGTCTATCTGTAGCTGAATTGCATTTGATGATTTGCTTCCAAATAAGATGTAGTAAGTCTTTTCGATGTTTAATGTTAGTTTGTTCGTTGACATCCATAAGTGGACTTTTTTTTAATTCATTATTCACAACATTATTTAGTGTATGTGGGTTGAGGTTTGAATAGATAAGAGTAGTATCGTCAGCAAACAGTATAGGTTTGAGAATATTAGAGACATTAGGCAGATCGTTTATATATATAAGAAATAGAAGAGGTCCTAAGATGCTGCCCTGTGGCACTCCAACGGTAATTGGTAGAGTGGAAGAAGTTGTATCATTGATGGTTACATATTGGTGTCTGTCACTAAGATAGGATCGGATGTAGTCAAGGGCAAGGCCTCGGATTCCATAATGCTGGAGTTTAAGTAAGAGGTAGTTGTGATTAACAGTATCAAAGGCTTTTCTTAGGTCAATGAAGAGTCCAATCGGAAACTCATTTTTGTCAAGGGCTGAGTAGATAATGTCAAGGAGACTAATGATTGCATCGTTGGTGCTCTTTTGGGACCGGAAGCCAAACTATATAAATATATATATATATAATATATATATATATATATATATATATTATTATATATATATATATATATATAATATATATATATATATATATATATATATATATATTATTAAATATGACCGAAAAAGTAAGATTAATAATTCTAACACGAATTTTCTCAATCTTTCGTACATTTCTTTTCACTGTTGGAGGTAAATAAAAAATCAATTCAACAAAATTCATTTTTATTTCTAGTCTGACGCGACACGAGCGCGTTTCGTAAAACTTATTACATTTTCAAAGACTTTAGTTTACAAATACACAACTGAATAGAACTTACTCATCTCCGATTTTATATCTACATTTGAGTGAGGTGGAAGGGGTGATGTAGCATTAATCAACACAAGACAGAACAAGAGGTGGCATTAATAGGGTATTAATTTCATCAACACAAGACAGAACAAGGGGTGGCATTAATATGGTATTAATTTCATCAACACAAGACAGAACACGAAACAATGGGTATTGAATAGAAGTGTTTGTAGAAAGCCTATTGGTCCATATTTCTTGATGCTTCTATATTGGAGCGGAGTCTTGAGGTGGGTAGAATATAGTTGTGCAATAATTGGCTGTTGATTGCTGGTGTTGACTTCTTGATGTGTAGTGCCTCGCAAACGTCAAGCCGCCTGCTATCGCTGTATCTATCGATGATTTCTGTGTTGTTTACTAGGATTTCTCTGGCGATGGTTTGGTTGTGGGAAGAGATTATATGTTCCTTAATGGAGCCCTGTTGCTTATGCATCGTTAAACGCCTAGAAAGAGATGTTGTTGTCTTGCCTATATACTTGGTTTTTTGGAGCTTACAGTCCCCAAGAGGGCATTTGAAGGCATAGACGACATTAGTCTCTTTTAAAGTGTTCTGTTTTGTGTCTGGAGAGTTTCTCATGAGTAGGCTGGCCGTTTTTCTGGTTTTATAGTAAATCGTCAGTTGTATCCTCTGATTTTTGTCTGTAGGGATAACGTTTCTATTAACAATATCTTTCAGGACCCTTTCCTCCGTTTTATGAGCTGTGGAAAAGAAGTTCCTGTAAAATAGTCTAATAGGGGGTATAGGTGTTGTGTTAGTTGTCTCTTCAGAGGTTGCATGGCTTTTCACTTTCCTTCTTATGATGTCTTCGACGAAACCATTGGAGAAGCCGTTGTTGACTAGGACCTGCCTTACCCTACAGAGTTCTTCGTCGACTTGCTTCCATTCTGAGCTGTGGCTGAGAGCACGGTCGACATATGCGTTAACAACACTCCTCTTGTACCTGTCTGGGCAGTCGCTGTTGGCATTTAGGCACATTCCTATGTTCGTTTCCTTAGTGTAGACTGCAGTGTGGAAACCTCCGCTCTTTTCCATGACTGTTACATCTAGAAAGGGCAGCTTTCCATCCTTTTCCATCTCGTAAGTGAAACGCAGCACGGAACTCTGCTCAAATGCCTATTCACTAAGACTTTTTGCTCGATGGTACCCATGTAGAAGTTTGCAAACAGGACACCTAGGGGAGAACCCATGGCGACCCCATCTACTTGCTTATACATGTGCCCATCCGGGCTCAAGAGGGTGCCTCTTTAGTACAAGCTTGGAGTAGTTTCCTCAGAATATTTTCTGGTATGTCAAGAGGAGTACAGGCTGGATCACGATACACTCTGTCAGCTATCATTCCGATTGTCTCGTCCACAGGTACGTTGATAAACAGCGATTCTACGTCCAACGAGGCTCTTATCCCTGTGGCCCGTGTGCCCCGCAGTAAGTCAACAAATTCCTTTGGAGACTTCAGGCTGAAGGCGCAAGGAACATAAGGAGTCAGCAGGCCGTTGAGTCGCTTTGCCAGTCTGTACGTGGGTGTGGGTATCTGGCTAATGATTGGCCGAAGTGGGTTTCCAGGCTTGTGTGTCTTGACATTTCCATACGAATATCCAGGTTTATATTCCTCAATGATCTTTGGCAGGTGGAGTCCGGATTTCTTGGCGTTCACAGTTTCGATCAGTTTGTTGACCTTTGCTTTTAATTCGGCTGTAGTGTCCTTCGTTACCCTTTGGAACTTAGTTTGGTCAGAGAGTATGATGTTCATTTTCGCCAGATATTCGTCTTTTTTAAGAATGACATATATTGGTGACTTGTCACCTCTCCTGACAACTATCTCCTTGTTCTCACGAAGGCTTTTAGCTGCCGCTTTAAGCTCGGGGGACAGTATGGTGCTTCTGTAATTGCCTCGATTCTTTCCTCCTTCTGCAATAAGTTCTGCTTGTAAGGTATCTTTGGTAGTGACCTTCTTTTGTGTCTCGAGGTCGAATATGTCGTCCAACAGAATTTCCAACTCTACTTTCCGGGCCATCTCACTCGGTCTGGACATAACATGACAGTTTATGCCCAGATTTAGGAGAGTGACTTGGTCCTCAGTGAGGTTAATTCCTGCAAGGTTCAGGAAGCCATCTCTTGGTCGTGGAATTGCCATAGGTCCTCCATATAATGTTGTTAGTTTCTTGATAATCCTTGTTTCAGTGCTGAGGTGATGTTGGTCTGTGAGGATGTCGAGGTGTTGTTCAATGCGGGTACGGATACTTTCGTCGATGTTGCTATTTCTCCACTCGTTTGTAGCATGAAGTAGTTGCGTTTTGTTGTCCGTGCTGTGTTTCACTTACGAGATGGAAAAGGATGGGAAGCTGCCCTTTCTAGATGTAACAGTCATGGAAAAGAGCGGAGGTTTCCACACTGCAGTCTACACTAAGGAAACGAACATAGGAATGTGCCTAAATGCCAACAGCGACTGCCCAGACAGGTACAAGAGGAGTGTTGTTAACGCATATGTCGACCGTGCTCTCAGCCACAGCTCAGAATGGAAGCAACTCGACGAAGAACTCTGTAGGGTAAGGCAGGTCCTAGTCAACAACGGCTTCTCCAATGGTTTCGTCGAAGACATCATAAGAAGGAAAGTGAAAAGCCATGCAACCTCTGAAGAGACAACTAACACAACACCTATACCCCCTATTAGACTATTTTACAGGAACTTCTTTTCCACAGCTCATAAAACGGAGGAAAGGGTCCTGAAAGATATTGTTAATAGAAACGTTATCCCTACAGACAAAAATCAGAGGATACAACTGACGATTTACCATAAAACCAGAAAAACGGCCAGCCTACTCATGAGAAACTCTCCAGACACAAAACAGAACGCTTTAAAAGAGACTTCGTACGTCGTCTATGCCTTCAAATGCCCTCTTGGGGACTGTAAGCTCCAAAAAACCCAGTATATAGGCAAGACAACAACATCTCTTTCTAGGCGTTTAACGATGCATAAGCAACAGGGCTCCATTAAGGAACATATAATCTCTTCCCACAACCAAACCATCGCCAGAGAAATCCTAGTAAACAACACAGAAATCATCGATAGATACAGCGATAGCAGGCGGCTTGACGTTTGCGAGGCACTACACATCAAGAAGTTAACACCAGCAATCAACAGCCAATTATTGCACAACTATATTCTACCCACCTCAAGACTCCGCTCCAATATAGAAGCATCAAGAAATATGGACCAATAGGCTTTCTACAAACACTTCTATTCAATACCCATTGTTTCGTGTTCTGTCTTGTGTTGATGAAATTAATACCCTATTAATGCCACCCTTTGTTCTGTCTTGTGTTGATGAAATTAATACCCTATTAATGCCACCTCTTGTTCTGTCTTGTGTTGATTAATGCTACATCATCCCTTCCACCTCACTCAAATGTAGATATAAAATCGGAGATGCGTAAGTTCTATTCAGTTGTGTATTTGTAAACTAAAGTCTTTGAAAATGTAATAAGTTTTACGAAACGCGCTCGTGTCGCGTCAGACTAGAAATAAAAATGAATTTTGGAGAATTGATTTTTGATTTGCCTCTAACAGTGAAAAGAAATGTACGAAAGATTGAGAAAATTCGTGTTAGAATTATTAATCTTACTTTCTCGGTCATTTAATAATATATGTCTACAGGAAAGACTGCTACCAAAATATAAATATATATATATATATATATATATATATATATATATATATATATATATATATATATATATATATATATATATACATATATTTGTATATATATATTTGTATACATATATATATATATATATATATATATATATATATATATATATATATATATATATATATATATATATTTATATATATATATTTGTATATATATATATATATATATATATATATATATATATATATATATATATATATATATATATATATATATATATATATATAGACATATGTCGTACCTAGTAGCCAGAACGCACTTTTTGGCCTACTATGCAAGGCCAGATTTGCCTAATAAGCCAAGTTTTCATGAATTAATTGTTTTTCGACGACCTAACCTACCTAACCTAACCTAACCTAACTTTTTCGGCTACCTAACCTAACCTAACCTATAAAGATAGGTTAGGTTAGGTTAGGTAGGGTTGGTTAGGTTCGGTAATATATCTACGTTGATTTTAACTAAAATAAAAAAAAAATTGACCTCATACATAATGAAACGGGTAGCTTTATCTTTTCATAAGAAAAAAATTAGAGAAAATATATTAATTCAGGAAAACTTGGCTTATTAGGCAAATTTGGCCTTGCATAGTAGGCTGACAAGTGCGTTCTGGCTACTAGGTACGACATATATATATATATATTTATATATATATATATTAGTATATTTTGGTAGCAGTCTTTCCTGTCGACATATATTATGTAACCATGTGAGATTTCACCTCACGCTCGAACGCTCATCCGCTCCTGACGACCCTGCTCCCCCTCCAGCTTTATCAGCTGCTCCTTGAGCCCACAACATCCCTAACATGATGTAACAACCCCAGAAGGCAGCTAAGTACCCAGTGACCTAAATGTGACCGAAATATTCGACAAAACCTAACCTACTACCTCATCTCGACCTCATTAGTGTTGCTCCCTGGAGGAAGCTAACCTGACGTTTGCTGCTACCATATCAACAAGTCTACCCCATCTGCTGTATACATCTCTGCTGCTACCATGCTAAACAATTCTAAGCTCGGCAAGGCCGTAAAGAATGATAGCACACCTATCAGGATGAACCCAACCAGCCAAGCTAGCAACAGGAATAATGCGGCTGTCTCCCCCTTAGGGGCTACCGGGGGGAGTACCGACCCTCCCTGCGTCAACAATAACAAACCTTCCCAGCTGATTGAAGCGTCGTCACTGACTCGAGCCTTACAACAGTTATGTAACCATATGGAGCAACTTAAACGAGCTGCCTCCCCATGTACTGACTTTAAGCGTCCCGCTGATAATCCATGGCTCAGATTATTGACTCAAATACATGATGACCAAAAGTCTATAATCCGAGAGCAGTCGGACCTGATAATGAAGCTTCAGAGTGATGCTTTGGCAATGCACAAGGCTAACCAAGATCTGTCTGCCAGAGTCGGCCACCTCGAACATGAATTAAGCTCTCTTCGGATCTCGGTTACTAACTTTAAACCAGCAGAAACCTCTAAGAAGCAAGAAGAGATGTTACAAAAGTTAGAGAACCACTTTAACTCCCTACAACAGCAACAAACTGCAACCCAAGACGAATCAGACCAACTTAAGCTCCTTGATTCTGTCATCATCTCATCACAGGATTTTCCCCATGAAACTGACAGAGAAGACTGTACTGCCATCGTGATCCAGGAATTGCGTACTAAGTTGAATTATTCAATCGAAGCAAGAGACATTAAGTCAGCTTATAGAGTGGGTACCAAATCATCTGGTGCAAACAACAGAAGGATACGCGTGAAGTTGGATAGCTGCTCCCGCAAGTCAGACCTCATCACTGCTGCAGTCGCTAGGAAATCCAAGGTTTATGTGAACGAATGTCTTACCAGATTCAGACAAAATCTCTTATTTAAACTACGTGGAATTCGCAATAGATCCACTGCTATTAAACATTGTTTTGTGCGCGATGGTAAAATAATAGCTAGGAAGACTGACTCTGGAAAAACTTATGTCATAACCACTGAGGCACACCTCACTTCTTTCCTGGATGACTGTGGGATATCAGCTGAATAACCAGAACATAATTTGTAGTCTCACATACAACCAAAGTGTACTTAAGCTCTGCCTTTCCTTTCCAAAGGTGTTTATTTTTATTTTTATTTTAATTTTTACTTTATTTTTTGTTTGTCATCTTTGCCTGTTTTATACTCTTAATTATTTGTTCTTAGTTAATCCCCTTGTCACTAAACCTAGGGCTTTTTATTACCCTGTTAATTAACCATTACTAAGCTAATTATCTTCAAGATCATTTTTTTATGATTATTATTTTTCTTATTATTTTTTATTTTACATTTATATTGTCAGTCTCTACTGATTTTTTGTGTTTTATTTTATGTAACTTCTGTGTCCTCCCTGGCTATCTATTGGATCTTTATTTTACTTCTAAATTGTTACTATTTTATTGTATCTGCTTTTATTCTTGTGTTTTGCTTTATCGTGTATCTTGTATCGTGATCCCTCTGCATCTCTATGCACACTGATATTGATCCTGATCAAAATCTTCTGTCTCATATCTATACCAACCAGCACATTGATCATCATTATTGTAAGTATTTCACAGCACACCAGGCTAAAAACAAACTCCAAAATAGCACCTGTCTATCAGTTTATAACCAAAATGTTAGATCACTTGGTAAACATTTTGACGATTTAAATGCACTACTCACAGCACTAGGTACTAACCTATCGTTCATTATTTTAACAGAAACTTGGCTAAATAAAGACTATACCCAACTCTACAACTTAGCTGGTTATAAAGCCATTCATAACTGTAGGCCTAATAAAAAAGGTGGTGGCACAGCTATATATTACCGAGATACATTTATCTGCAACAGTGTTATTAGTGACAGAGATGACTACTGTGAATATACTTTTGCTCAGTTTACAATTAAATCCCTTAAATCCTCTTTGACTATTGGAGCCATCTATAGATTTCCTAATACTAACATAGCTTCTTTCTCAGACAACCTAAGGAATCTTATTATAAACAACAATCTCAACAAAAACCACATCATTCTGGGAGGAGACTTTAATATTGACCTGGGTCAACAAAACTGCTCTCAAGTTGACTATTTCCTTAACAGCATGAACTCCTGTATGCTAATCCCCACTATCACCAAACCTACCCGAGTCACTCAAACATCAGCCACTACCTTGGACCACATATGGACAAACATAACAGCTCCCCTTGTATCTGGTATAATCTACGACAGAACAACTGACCACTATCCTACCTTTCTCATAGCGAACATGGACATAACACCACCAAAAAGCAAGAAATTTTCATTTAGGCTACACAGTGAATCAGCTTTAGACAATCTTACAGAGGCACTTCACAATATTAACTGGGATTCTGAATTCATTAATACCCATGATATAAATTCATTAGCTAACCTCTTCCTCTCCAAAACTCTAAGCCTCTACAACCTTCATTGTCCCCTTCTTACAAAGCAAGTAACTGACAAAAGATTAAACAATCCATGGCTCACAAATGGCATTCTCAACTCAATCAACAAGAAACATGAATATGAAAAGAAAGTTAGGATTGGCCTAGTTTCAAGGGAAGTAGCTAAAAGGTACTCATCAATGCTTACCAGTATCATAAGAAAGGCAAAACTTGCATATTATGTGAATAGATTCAATGAAGCAAAAGGTAACATGAAAAACACTTGGAAAACTATCTCTAGTATCCTAGGAACTAAACAACACTCACATAACCAAATAAAACTCTACAAGGATGGGGATATACCGTCAACTGATTTAGAAATGGCAAATGAATTTAATAGTTTCTTTTCATCGGTTGGTGCTAATCTTGCCAGTAAAATCCCACAGACTCAGACACATATTAACACATATCTCTCAGGCAGCTATCCAAACTCTCTTCTCCTTTCACCAATCAGCCCGGCAGATGTTGTGTCCATCATACACTCTCTAAAAACCAAGGCAGGGAACACCAGTGAAATTCCGTCCATTGTGTACAAGAGAGCCTCCCATGCCCTTGCCCCACCCATAGCACTACTGCTCAACAAATCTATAGAGTGTCACACCTTCCCTGATATCCTCAAAAAAGCAAGAGTAACGCCAGTCCATAAAGGAGGCAATCCGGCGGACATAAACAATTATAGACCAATATCAAATCTACCCATTCTATCAAAAATATTTGAAAAAATTATTTACAAACAGCTCTATTCCTACCTCGTAAAATTCGACATACTCAGCCCCTGCCAGTTTGGCTTCCGGTCCCAAAAGAGTACCAATGATGCAATCATTAGTCTCCTTGACATTATCTACTCAGCCCTTGACAAAAATGAGTTTCCGATTGGACTCTTCATTGACCTAAGAAAAGCCTTTGATACTGTTAATCACAACTACCTCTTATTTAAACTCCAGCATTATGGAATCCGAGGCCTTGCCCTTGACTACATCCGATCCTATCTTAGTGACAGACACCAATATGTAACCATCAATGATACAACTTCTTCCACTCTACCAATTACCGTTGGAGTGCCACAGGGCAGCATCTTAGGACCTCTTCTATTTCTTATATATAAAAACGATCTGCCTAATGTCTCTAATATTCTCAAACCTATATTGTTTGCTGACGATACTACCCTTATCTACTCAAACCTCAACCCACATACACTAAATAATGTTGTGAATAATGAATTAAAAAAAGTCCACTTATGGATGTCAACGAACAAACTAACATTAAACATCGAAAAGACTTACTACATCTTATTTGGAAACAAATCATCAAATGCAATTCAGCTACAGATAGACAACATTAACATCAGTAATAAAAATGATGGCAAGTTTCTTGGCCTATTCCTAGACAAGAGACTCAACTTCAGCACCCACATTCAACACATAACTAAGAAAGTCTCTAAGACAGTTGGTATACTCTCCAAAATCAGATATTATGTTCCTAACTCTGCTCTCCTCTCACTATATTATGCACTAATCTACCCCTATCTTAATTATGGTATCTGTGCATGGGGGTCTACCACTGCAAACCACCTTAAGCCCATCATCACACAGCAAAAATCTGCTATCAGAATAATAACTAACTCTGCTTTCAGACAACACTCAGCTCCCTTGTTTAAATCTCTAAACTTGCTAAATATTAACTCCCTCCACACATTCTCTTGTGTCAACTACATTTACAAAACCCTGTTCTTAAATGCAAACCATGCTCTGAAACTCTCCCTGGACAGATGTAATAGGACCCATTATCACCACACCAGAAATAAATATCTCTTTGATATCCCCAGGGTCAAACTTAATCTGTGTAAACACTCTATGCAAATTAAGGGACCTAGTCTATGGAACTCACTCCCTAGTGAATTGAAAAACTGTAAAACTTTTGCCTTATTTAAAAGCAAAACCAAAAAGTACCTAACTTCATCTATTTAGTTTCCTACACTGAGCTTTAATTTGCTCTGTACCTAGTGGTACCCAATCTCCTAATTTTTATGTAATATCAAACAACCTTATCATTGTGTTCATTGCTGTCTTCTTTTATGTGCTAGCCATATGCTGTATTGTGACTACCAATTTTTGTCAACTACCATTCAAGCTGTCATTGCAATCAATCTTATATTGTTTCTGCTGTATTGTGCCTACCAATTTGTTGTCAACTACCATTTTAAGCTGTCATTGCAATCAATCATAGCTACCTATGTGCTTTAATATACTGTACCTATAATTTTCTCTCATCTTTTTTTTTTTTTCATTCCATGTAATCTGTTATCATTTTTTGTCTATAAATTTTGCAAGTATTTACCTCCTTAAAATTTTCTTAGATTAAGGACCTGCCCGAAACGCTGCGCGTGCTAGTGGCTTTACAAGACTGTAATTACAAGACTGTAATATTATTAAATATGACCGAAAAAGTAAGATTAATAATTCTAACACGAATTTTCTCAATCTTTCGTACATTACGCTTCACTGTTGGAGGTAAATCAAAAATCACTTCTCCAAAATTCATTTTTTATTTCTAGTCTGACGCGACACGGCGCGTTTCGTAAAACTTATTACATTTTCAAAGACTTCACAAATACACAACTGATTAGAACTTGCGTTTTTCTGATTTTATATCTACATTTGAGTGAGGTGGGAAGGGTGATGTGGCATTAACACAAGACAGAACAATAGGGGATATTAATAGGGTATTAAAAGTATCAACACAAGACAGAACAGAAACAATGGGTATTGAATAGAAGTGTTTGTAGAAAGCCTATTGGTCCATATTTCTTGATGCTTCTATATTGGAGCGGAGTCTTGAGGTGGGTAGAATATAGTTGTGCAATAATTGGCTGTTGATTGCTGGTGTTGACTTCTTGATGTGAAGTGCCTCGCAAACGTCAAGCCCCTATCGTTATAATAAACGATATAAATAAACTATAATAAATATAATAAAAATATAAATAAACTATAAATAAACTAAATATAATAAACTATAATAAACGTTAATATCCCCTATTGTTCTGTCTTGTGTTAATGCCACATCACCCTTCCCACCTCACTCAAATGTAGATATAAAATCAGAGAAACGCAAGTTCTAATCAGTTGTGTATTTGTGAAGTCTTTGAAAATGTAATAAGTTTTACGAAACGCGCCCGTGTCGCGTCAGACTAGAAATAAAAAATGAATTTTGGAGAAGTGATTTTTTATTTACCTCCAACAGTGAAGCGTAATTTACGAAAGATTGAGAAAATTCGTGTTAGAATTATTAATCTTACTTTTTCGGTCATATTTAATAATATATATATATATATATATATATATATATATATATATATATATATATATATGTATATATATATATATATATATATATATATATATATATATATATATATATATATATATATATATATATATTTGTATATATATATATTTATATATCTATATATATATTTTTATATATATTATTATAGACTGTGGGTTGGTTGGTGTTGTCGTCGTTGATCCTTCTCTATGGACAACCCAACCCACAACTCGGCAGAGTGCTTATACTAGGAGATCACCCTCGGCGCTTCTGGCTCTTGGAGAGGGGCTCAACGTCACACGTTTAGGGGATGCGGCTCCAACACTTAGCCTCGTTGTCACGTGCACACACCCACTCGAGCCGCTGTGACTCCCCACTCTCTCCTTATGAGATACGATCTCCTCAATCCCCTATGACTTACTAGTATTACCTCCTACCCTGTCCACGGCAGTGGTTCTTGGTTCTTTCTCTCTCTCTCTCCTTCTTTACTACCTCCTGGGAAGCCTCACTAGGACAAGGGCAAACACCAGCAAATTGTGACACATTTACTGGACAAAGCACATACACGATACATACACACATATAATAATAATGAATCCTATACTCTATAATATCACAATCAGGTTGCACTCCAACACCATCAGAACTCTATTATCAGCTTATCAAGTGGTATCCTATCTCCTGGTTCACCACCTGATACTATCAACCTCCTCAAGTTGATCAAGCCTACATACACTGTTGCACCATCAGCAAGATAACATATATATATAGAAAATCAGCATTTGAATGCAATAACATATACCAGTATAAATGTTCATTGATACTTCAGTATAAAAAACTCCTTGACATAAGAATGCCAACAGTCACTCACCTCTCACTGCGTCTTGCACGCTAATGACAACCAAACACTATCAACTCCCTATAAGTAATCCACCAGAACTTCCCCTTCCACCTCTGGAAGTTCACTACCCTAATATCCTTAGGTTCTTCCGGGCTTCACTACCAGGATCCTCTGCAGCTCCTCCAGGCTGCTATCATGAAGTTTCCTTGAGCAACTACGGTGCTTCACCCTTCTGCTAGGGTCCTCCACAGCTCTCTTGGCTGCTACACCATGAAGTTTCCCCGAGCAACTATGGTGCTTCTCCACCTCTACAGAAGCACGTGACACTCCTCTTCACTGCTGCTTCTCCTCACAGCTCGAGGTCCTCTGCTCCACTACCTTGGAGTCTCATCAGCTACTTCATCTGCTGGCTTCGAAGTTCTCAGCAACTTCTTCCCCAAAAGACAAACCTGCAACCCATCGACACTCCAATAAAATGTTCCCCTTTAACACATAAACAAAAATAACCACACAATATGCTTGCCTCAAACCTCTAGCTGTTCTCTACATACAGTGAGAGTGGACTCCCCCGTTTTGGGCGGGTCCATACTCCACCTCGCCTGGCGGCGGTCCTCACTGCTGGGAGGGTCTTCCTCCGTCAAGAGCCAGGCTCCCTCAGTCGTCCGCCAGCGCTCAGAGGGGGCGGACGTCGCTCCGTGCTCCTCCCTCTTCACTCTCCTATTTCAGGCTTTCTGCCTTATTAAAACATGTCTAACTTATAAATAAACATTGCTACCGTCGCTGGGCACACGACCAACTACAAGTGATCACTATGAACTGGCGTATATCGTGCTTACCACAGATTAATTGATCGAGGGCGCTTTCCCTCTGACGGCGTCTGGTCAGGGCGCTCCACACAGCCCACGAAAATGCCTCTGAGTAGCTTATTAAACTCTGCTCGTCGACCAGGACTTGATACCACAACGTTCCCAGCTCGGTTCCACAGCTGGCACGTCTACACACTTCTCTTCTCTTCGAGATATATCACTAGGGGTTCCCTTCTGGTGGGAGCTCAAATGGAGCGCGGCTTCCCCCTGCGATGTCTGGCACTCAAGTGAGGTCAAGGTCCTCCGGAAGCGAGCCTCACGCCTCCAGCAAAATGTCCACATCTCCTCGCCAGTCATTTATCTGTTTTCTTCTTCATTGCCCATGATCTCAAACTGTTATACATATCCAAGCAACTATTTTACATATGCGTTATCACTTCAATATTCGCTAGACCTTCTAATCAGGTCAGGCTTGACGAATAACTCTCAAGGAGGGAGACTCGTTTCTCCTGTAGGCTGAGATCATAACACTCCCCTCCCCTTATTTTTGAGAGTTATTCTAGTGGCTAGGCTCGAGATAACGCATCAGCCACTACATTGTCTCGCCCTCTTATGTGCGTTATCACCAGGTCATACTCTTGGAGCGATAAAAACCATCTGGTTAATCTCTGGTTTGCATGCTTCATTTTCTTCAGGAAAACTAGGGGATTATGGTCTGTATACACCGTCACTGGGTGTCCCCCCCCACTCACATACACTTCAAAATGTTCAATGCCATCACCAGGGCCAAAGTCTCTTTCTCAACTGTACTGTACGACCTCTGGTGCTTAACGAACTTCTTCGAGAAGAAGGACACGGGGCGGTAAATTCCATCATTCTGCTGCGTCAGTACAGCTCCGGCCCCTATATCACTGGCATCTACAAATAACGTAAACGGCGCTTCAAAATCTGGCGACACTAGTACAGGTGCCTCAGTCAACAGTCTTTTGGTCTTCTCAAACGCTTCTTGTGCTGTTCCATTCCACTCCCACTTCTTGCTCTTTGATAGCAAACTCGTCATAGGAGCGGCTACGGTGGAGAAATTTTCACAGAACTTCCGGTAATACCCAATCATACCGAGGTATCTCAACAATTCTTTCCTACTCCTGGGCACCGGGAAGTTGTCAATGGCCTCCACCTTTGTTCTTACCGGAGCAACCTCGCCTTGCCCTACTATATATCCAAGGTACTCCAGGCGGGCTCTCCTGAACTCGCTTTTTGCCAAGTTGATCGTCATGTTGGCCTTCTCCAACCGATCGAACAAATCTAAAAGTCGATCCACGTGATCCTTCCAGGAATCAGCGAACACCACAATATCATCGATGTACACTGCACATCCAGTCGCGCCTTGTAATACCTGATTCATTACTCGTTGAAAACAACTACCACTATTCTTCATTCCGAACGGCACCACTTTATATTGGTACAAGCCGTCGGGTGTCACGAACGCTGAGATCCTCTTGGCCTCCTCAGACAGGGGAATCTGGTAGTATCCCTTCAACAGGTCTATCTTCGAGACATACCGTGCACTCCCAATCCGATCTATGCAATCGTCAATGCGCGGTATCGGAAACGAGTCAGCGACCGTGAGTGCATTCACTTTCCTATAATCGGTACAGAACCGGTACGTGCCGTCACTCTTCTCCACGAGGAGGCACGGCGAACTCCAGTCACTGTCGCTAACCTCTGCCAAGTCGTTATCTAGCAGATACTTCACTTCTGCTCTCATTGCCGCTGCTTTCTCCGGGTTAACTCTGTAAGGGTGCTGCTTGATGGGCTCAGCACTCCCTACATTCACTTCGTGCACCGTTCCGCGGTGTCTTCTAGGCACGTCCGTGAATAACGACTTATTCCTCCGTAGGATCTCCACTAGCTCCTGTCGTTGGTCATCCTCCAAATGACCCAGACGCTCACCTATCTTGGCCAGGCTTCTGTATTTGATATCTTCGCGCCATCGGCCTTCTCTAACTTACAGTTCTCCTCTTCTATCCCTTTTCCGTCTCCTCCACACAGCACCGTCGCCTGCAATGGGGTTTCCATCGGTTCTTCATCGCCTAGGGGCTTATCTCTGTCATAGTACCTCTTTATCATGTTCACGTGGCAAACCTGTGACTTCCTCGGACGATCTGGCATGTGGATTACATAATTCACATCCCCTAATGCCTTCTGGATGGTATATGGTCCACAAAATCTCGACTCGTATATACTTCCTTTTACCGGTAGCAGGACTAACACCTGATCTCCTTCTTGAAATTTCCTGCCCTTCGCCTTCCTGTCGTGGTACCTTACCATCTCTGCCTGGGATGTCCTCAAATTTTCCTTGGCCAAATCTCTGCCCTAGAGAGTCGCTCTCTAAAAGTCTTCACATATTTTCCCACGTCCACCTTAGGCCTATCCACGGTGAACTGCTCCTTCAGCGCGCCCACTGGCTCCTCACGGAGTGTCCGTACACCAGTTGAAATGGGGGTGAATCTGAGTGATTCTACTACCGCATCCCTGATGGCGAACAACACGGATGGTAATGCCTCGTCCCAACTACTCCCTTCCTCAGCGCAGTATATCCTCAACAAGCTCTTTAGCGTTCCATGGAAACGCTCCAATGCTCCCTGCGACTGAGGGTGATACGGTGACGAGCGCACTTGCTCTACTCTCCATCCTTTCACAGTTTTCCCTAAACAACTTCGACTGGAAGACACTCCCCTGGTCCGTCTGGATAACCTTGGGCATTCCTACCCACGCAATGTAGTTTCTGTAGTCTATCCAGAACGGCTCTCGACGTCACTCTTCTCAGGGGGATTGCTTCAGGGAAACGGGTGGCCGTGCACATTATGGTCAGTAAGTACTCGTGGCCTTTTCTGGTCCTCGGCAACGGACCTACACAGTCTATCAAGACTCTCTCAAAAGGCTCGCCAAATGCCGGTATGGGCTTAAGGGTGCCTTTGGTATAGCCGGAGCCGGCTTACCTGCACGTTGGCACGCCAAACATGTCCTACAATATTTCTTTACTTCCTTCCACACGTTCGGCCAGTAGAAGTGCTCCTGCACCTTATTTAAGGTCTTCTTCACCCCCAAGTGCCCTGCCATATCTACGGAGTGGGCTAGTTCTAACACAGCCGCCCTAAACTCCTTCGGCACTAACACTTGGTGCTTCTCCAACCATACCTTATCTGCGCCGGCTTTGTCCGGTCGCCATTTCCTCATTAGTACATCATCGTCCAAGTAGTAATACACGGGGGACTCCGGACATGAATTTCCCCCTTTTGCCTCCCTGATTAGATCTATAAACTCCTCTTTCTGAGCCCTAATCAGGTCCGCTCGGTTCACGCTGAACTTTTCAGGTAGGGTCATTTCACTTCCTGTCTCCTCGAATCCTCATTCTTCTGAGCTCGATCTTCGTCGAACAGCCCAGACATGTCCATGTTGACCTCCTCCCTTGGTGGAGTCGACACTGCCATATCATCTCCAATGTCTTCCTCGGCGGCTACGTCCGACTCTGTCACTACACAGGCCGGGTATACGATGACTTGACTGTCCTCTGCCTCATTTTCAAGGATGCTGGCTAGATCTATCTTGTCCGGCGTTCCACTTGTACCGCGGTCCTTCTGGTTCACCTCCGGCACAGCTTTTACTATCAGCTCTGGCAGCACCTTGGACCCACACAAGTCGTTCCCCAGGATCACTTGGACTCCTGGAACAGGTATGTTGGGGCACACTCCCAACATCACCTCCGCCGACAAATAATCTGACTTCAACTGGACAGCACACACGGGCATGTCACTCTTAGACAACAACCCATGAACCTTTATCCTCCTACTGCCAGCTAACAGTCGATCATTTCTTATTAGGCCTCTCAGAATCAAGCTCTGATTGGCTCCAGTATCCCTGAGGATACTAACCTCCACCTCGGGTTGACCTTCTATGCCGACCCAACCTTTACTAATGAACGGCCTATACCGCTCGTTCATCAAATCTACCTTCTGTGGTTTGTCTTGTTGTACATCAACGTACTTCTTCCGAGGATCACATGTCGTCAGGGCCACGACTCTCTTGCCCTGCCGACAATCTCGCATCATGTGACCTGATCTGTTGCACTTGTAGCATCTCATTTGGGAGAAATCTCTCCTATACGCCCCCGAGTGGCTCTGACTCTGCCCACTCGTATTGGAGTTCCTCGGGCCAGATGTACTACTCATACTCTGTGGAGCTTCATTGGACTCTTGTCTCCTCTGCACATTTTTATTTTTCTGCTTACCTCCAGCAGGCGGACTCGGCAACTTTCCTTCCTGGGGCTTAAAACTAGCTGGTCTGCTTGTCTGCCCCCCAAAACTTCTTCCTCCCCAGACTCCACTGGGTCTGCTATTTCTGCGTCTCGCCTCGCTTCTTACTCTGTTCTCTCTTAAGCTCTTGTATGCTTCAGTAATCATATCCGCCCTATCTGCGGCATCTTTCACCTCCTTTATCCTTGCTTCTTGGATCTTGAACTTTGTTTCGGGATGCATCATCTCCAAGAACTTCTCCATGACCATCAGTTGCTTCAGGTCAGCGTAAGATCCAACTCCAGCAGCCTCAATCCACTTCTGGAATCGTCTTTCCAGATCCCTTGCTGTCTCAGCAAACGTACATGCTCCAACTTTCACCATTTCTCTGAACGCTTTCTATAAGCTTCTGGGGTTAACTGAAACGAGCGCAATATGCTGCTCTTTACCGTGGCATAATCCTGGCACTCTTCCAGTGACAATTGGGTGTATGCCTCCCTGGCTGCACCGGTCAATCTTAACTGGACCAGCTGGGCCCATTCCTCCTGTGGCCACTCCTTGATACTGGCTACTTTTTCAAAGTGCCTCGAAAAAGCTCTCTGCCTCTTCGGGAACAAACAAGGGAATGTCCTTCTCCCTAACCCTAACATCTGGTGGGTGTGATACCTGGGTGGTGCTCTCTGGCAACCCATGTTCAATCCTTTGCTCAGCCAAGGTTCTACTCGCTTCTATCTGCATTTGTTTTGTTCTCTCTTTTTCTTTTTCGACTTGGGCTTTTTCTTTCTCCTGTTCCAACTCCAGTTCCCTTACTCTGGTTTTCTCTTTTTCTTTCCTCCTGTTCCAACTCCAGTTCTCTTACTCTGGTTTTCTCTTTTTCTTTCTCCTGTTCCAACTCCAGTTCTCTTACTCTGGTTTTCTCTTTTCTTTCTCCACCTCTAGTCTTGCTTTCTCTTTTTCTATTTCCAGTCTGGTTTTTTCTTTTTCCTTCTCTGCTTCATTTTTCATCTGGAGTTCTAATTTCATCTTTTCCAGCTGGAACTGTCTCTCCTTGTCCTCTCGTTGTTGCTGCATCTGGAGCTCTAACTGGAATCTCTCCAAGCTCCTATTTGGCTACTCCTGCTACTGCGGCTACTCTTGCTGCTCCTACTCGATCCCTGGGATCTCACTTCATCCTGCCCATCATCCTCCTTTCCACTTTCAGCTCCTTTTTGGGCTCCTTGCTCTGCCGCTTCATTTTGGCTCTTAACTGCCTCAGGATCTCATCCTTCATCCCAGCTACTTTAGATGCTTTCAACCTAAGGCCACATTTTTCTGCTATTTGTTTCAATTGATCCCTCGTGCAACCTTCCAAGTCCTCAGGCTTGCCTGACTCCACAAACGCTTGCACCTTATCCATCTTTGTCCTGTGAGTCTTCCCAAGAGAGAGAGTATACACCTGCGGTCACACAGTTTATCTCAGCAGGGGTGTACAAATCCACTCTTGGACAGGGTGTGGGTGTGTCAGTTCACTCTCCCGGACACAGGCCCCCAATTTATTATAGACTGTGGGTTGGTTGGTGTTGTCGTCGTTGATCCTTCTCTATGGACAACCCAACCCACAACTCGGCAGAGTGCTTATACTAGGAGATCACCCTCGGCGCTTCTGGCTCTTGGAGAGGGGCTCAACGTCACACGTTTAGGGGATGCGGCTCCAACACTTAGCCTCGTTGTCACGTGCACACACCCACTCGAGCCACTGTGACTCCCCACTCTCTCCTTATGAGATACGATCTCCTCAATCCCCTATGACTTACTAGTATTACCTCCTACCCTGTCCACGGCAGTGGTTCTTGGTTCTTTCTCTCTCTCTCTCCTTCTTTACTACCTCCTGGGAAGCCTCACTAGGACAAGGGCAAACACCAGCAAATTGTGACACATTTACTGGACAAAGCACATACACGATACATACACACATATAATAATAATGAATCCTATACTCTATAATATCACAATCAGGTTGCACTCCAACACCATCAGAACTCTATTATCAGCTTATCAAGTGGTATCCTATCTCCTGGTTCACCACCTGATACTATCAACCTCCTCAAGTTGATCAAGCCTACATACACTGTTGCACCATCAGCAAGATAACATATATATATATATATAGAAAATCAGCATTTGAATGCAATAACATATACCAGTATAAATGTTCATTGATACTTCAGTATAAAAAACTCCTTGACATAAGAATGCCAACAGTCACTCACCTCTCACTGCGTCTTGCACGCTAATGACAACCAAACACTATCAACTCCCTATAAGTAATCCACCAGAACTTCCCCTTCCACCTCTGGAAGTTCACTACCCTAATATCCTTAGGTTCTTCCGGGCTTCACTACCAGGATCCTCTGCAGCTCCTCCAGGCTGCTATCATGAAGTTTCCTTGAGCAACTACGGTGCTTCACCCTTCTGCTAGGGTCCTCCACAGCTCTCTTGGCTGCTACACCATGAAGTTTCCCCGAGCAACTATGGTGCTTCTCCACCTCTACAGAAGCACGTGACACTCCTCTTCACTGCTGCTTCTCCTCACAGCTCGAGGTCCTCTGCTCCACTACCTTGGAGTCTCATCAGCTACTTCATCTGCTGGCTTCGAAGTTCTCAGCAACTTCTTCCCCAAAAGACAAACCTGCAACCCATCGACACTCCAATAAAATGTTCCCCTTTAACACATAAACAAAAATAACCACACAATATGCTTGCCTCAAACCTCTATCTGTTCTCTACATACAGTGAGAGTGGACTCCCCCGTTTTGGGCGGGTCCATACTCCACCTCGCCTGGCGGCGGTCCTCACCCAGCAAACATTTTCATGTTTTTAAAACATCCTAAAAACGACATTTCATTGTTTTCAGCACGTTTATAATTACGTTTAGAAAAGGTTTTTTGAGAACTTTTATATACAACCTTAGAACGTATATAATTAACATTTCTAAAAACTTTTTTATGATCTTTTAATTACCTACATTAAAGCGTTTAGGGTAAATTAGGGTATAATAATTTTGTAATTCATATCTGAAATAGAAAGGGAGAGAAAGAAAGAAGACATATCTGAGATAGAAATGGACATCCTATATATGTATGTGCAAATTACAAATAAATAGGGTACAAAAAGAGAATTAAAATATTATATTTATTTAATTAAGAATGAGTAACACAACAAAATATATGTAATAGCTCGAAATATATAGACTATATCTATAACAGAATATAAAAGTAAAAATTTAAAAATCTATATATGCAATATGTGAACACAATAGATTTTGTGATCAAGCAGCCTGTGATTCATGTCATGCTGAGATCAGTCTGACGTTATAAGCAGTTATTGTTACTTAAAACTAAAACAAGTAAAATTTTCCGAGTATACATATAACACTATAGTTTTTCTATGACTAATAATAAAAATCTATTAATCAAAAGTTTAGGACTAATTAACTAAAAATAAAAATCTACAAGTGAATGTAAACACAGTCAAGTATAATATTCATGTAGAAAGAGAAAGAAAAAGAGAGAGAAGGAAAGAAAGAGAAAGAAAGAAAGGGAGAAAGAGAAAGAAAAGAAAAAACAGTCATGTATAATATTCATATTAGCACCATGCAATATAACTTAGATTAAGTAAAAAATCTCAGACATTTTTAAATCAAATGAAATATGAGAGCCAGAGAGAGAGCGCCACAGAGCCAGAGAGAGAGAGCGTGAGCCAGAGAGAGAGTGAGTCAGAGAGAGAGAGAGAGCCAGAGAGAGAGAGAGCCAGAGAGTGAGAGAGAGAGAGCCAGAGAGAGAGAGAGAGCCAGAGAGAGAGAGAGCCAGAGAGAGAGAGAGAGAGAGCCAGAGAGAGAGAGAGCCAGAGAGAGAGAGCCAGAGAGAGAGAGAGCCAGAGAGAGAGAGAGAGCCAGAGAGAGCGAGAGCCAGAGAGAGCGAAAGAGCCAGAGAGAGCGAAAGAGCCAGAGAGAGCGAGAGAGCCAGAGAGAGCGAGAGAGCCAGAGAGAGCGAGAGAGCCAGAGAGAGCGAGAGAGCCAGAGAGAGAGAGACAGAGCCAGAGAGAGAGAGAGAGCCAGAGAGAGAGAGAGAGCCAGAGAGAGAGAGCCAGAGAGAGAGAGCCAGAGAGAGAGAGCCAGAGAGAGAGAGAGCCAGAGAGAGAGAGAGAGAGAGAGAGAGAGAGAGGGAGAGAGAGAGAGGGAGAGAGGGAGAGAGAGAGAGAGAGAGAGAGAGAGAGAGAGAGAGAGAGAGAGAGAGAGAGAGAGAGAGAGAGAGAGAGAGAGAGAGAGAGAGAGAGAGAGAGAGCCAGAGAGAGAGAGAGCCAGAGAGAGAGAGAGAGAGAGCCAGAGAGAGAGAGAGAGAGAGAGAGACAGAGAGAGAGAGAGAGAGAGAGCCAGAGAGAGAGAGAGAGAGAGAGCCAGAGAGAGAGAGAGAGAGAGAGAGCCAGAGAGAGAGAGAGAGAGCCAGAGAGAGAGAGCCAGAGAGAGAGAGAGAGAGAGAGAGAGCCAGAGAGAGAGAGAGAGAGAGAGCCAGAGAGAGAGAGAGAGAGAGCCAGAGAGAGCGAGAGAGAGAGAGAGAGCCAGAGAGAGAGAGCCAGAGAGAGAGAGAGCCAGAGAGAGAGAGAGAGAGCAAGAGAGCCAGAGAGAGAGAGAGAGACAGACAGAGACAGAAAGACACACACACAACAAAAGAGGAGACAGAACAAAATTAAGGCAAGGAGAGAGAAGACAGAACAGAAACAACAGAGAGAGGAGAGAAATGAGAAATCATTGAAGAGAAGGGGAAGAGAAACACAAGATAAGAAAAAGATACAAGAAAAATATACAAGATAAAAATGACATAAATGAATACCACAAATATAAAAAGTAAAGGAAGAGAGAAGCTAGAAGAGACAGGAAACGAGAGGTGTTAGAAGAGAGGAGGAAAGGAGAGATTAAAGGACAAGAAAAACAGGAGAGAAACGTAAAAGAAATAAAAAAAGGGACATTTGTGAGGAGAGAAAATAGAGAGACCAGAGAAGACCATATATCAAGAGTGTGAGGATAAAGACTTATATATTTTCTTAGTAGACATCCTCTGGCTCTTGTTGCCCCTCTTGTATACGAATTGTACTTGCAAGTTTTCCCTGAAAAGATATTAACAAAATTAATATTTAATTATTTATTTATATAAATTACACACACACAAACTTATATATATATATATATATATATATATATATATATATATATATATAATATATATAGACCAGAGACCAATTATATATATATATATATATATAATTTCGTAAACCTCACCCTGTAAACATTCATGTTTCTACATGTTAAACAAGCTACGAGGATGAGGGAAGGGGATGTTCCCTCCATGCTGGATATTATATTTACCAGGAAAGAGAAAGATATATTTATCATTCAGTACCTCCCTCCTTTGGTACCTCCCTCCTTTTACCCAAGTGACATGGTCACTTGGGTAAAAGTGACCATGTCTTTTTGGGAATAAAGTATGCAATGCATTATAATCTGGAAGAAAATGAGCTTGAAGCAGTTGAAAAACCTGACTTGTGGAGAGGTCATTATGGGGAACTCAGATATTTCCTTAAGGAATTTGACAAACACTTGCTGTTAGGACATGAAGTAAATGAGATGTATGTCAAGTTTTGTGAAATATATGATAATGGCACAACAAAATTTATACTAAAGCAGAGATGCAGAACTAGGAAAAGGGGAAAAATTGCCCAAACATACAAGCAATACACAGATGCGAGAAACAACAATAGCAGTAAGGAGAGGGGCAGAAAGACTATGACTTTCGGTCATATTCAACAACACAAATATACATACACACACACACATTATTGGAAAAAATTGGAATTGGAATATTGGAAAAAATAATTAAAACTAAATGGGTAGAACACCTGGAGAGAAATGATATAATTTCAGACAGACAGTATGGTTTTCGATTTGGAAGATCCTGTGTATCGAATTTACTCAGTTTCTATGATCGAGCAACAGATATATTACAGGAAAGAGATGGTTGGGTTGACTGCATCTATCTGGACCTAAAAAAGGCATTCGACAGTTCCACATAGAGAGGTTGTTCTGGAAACTGGAAAATATTGGAGGGGTGACAGGTAAGCTTCTAATATGGATGAAAAATTTTCTGACATAGAAAAATGAGGGCAGTAATCAGAGGCAATGTATCGGACTGGAGAAATGTCACAAGTGGAGTACCACAGGGTTCAGTTCTTGCACCAGTGATGTTTATTGTCTACATAAATGATCTACCAGTTGGTATACAGAATTACATGAACATGTTTGCTGATGATGCTAAGATAATAGGAAGGATAAGAAATTTAGATGATTGTCATGCCCTTCAAGAAAACCTGGATAAAATAAGTATATGGAGCACCACTTGGCAAATGGAATTTAATGTTAATAAATGCCATGTTATGGAATGTGGAACAGGAGAACATAGACCCCACACAACCTATACATTATGTGAGAAATCTTTAAAGAATTCTGATAAAGAAAGAGATCTAGGGGTGGTTCTAGATAGAAAACTATCACCTGAGGACCACATAAAGAATATTGTGCGAGGAGCCTATGCTACGCTTTCTAACTTTAGAATTGCGTTTAAATACATGGATGGTGATATACTAAAGAAATTGTTCATGACTTTTGTTACGCCAAAGCTAGAATATGCAGCTGTTGTGTGGTGCCCAACAACAGAAGTTGGCCCATATCTTAAGAAGCACATCAACAAACTGGAAAAGGTGCAAAGACATGCTACTAAGTGGCTCCCAGAACTGAAGGGCAAGAGCTACGAGGAGACGTTAGAGGCATTAAATATGCCAAAACTAAAAGACAGAAGAGGTGATATGATCACTACATACAAAATAGTAACAGGAATTGATAAAATCGACGGAAGATTTCCTGAGACCTGGAACTTCAAGAACAGGAGGTCATAGATTGAAACTAGCTTAACACAGATGCTAAAGAAATATAAGAAAATTCACTTTCGCAAATAGAGTGGTAGACGGTTGGAACAAGTTAGGTGAGAAGGTGGTGGAGGCCAAGACTGTCAGTAGTTTCAAAGCGTTATATGACAAAGAGTGCTGGGAAGACGGTCTCATCCTTTAACTACACTTAGGTAATTACACACACACACACACATACATATTATATATATATATATATATATATATATATATATATATATATATATATATATATATATATATATATATATATATATATATATATATATATATATATATATATTATATATATATATATATATATATATATATATATATATATATATATATATATATATATATATATATATATATATATATGTCGTACCTAGTCGCCAGAACGCACTTTTCAGCCTACTATGCAAGGCCCGATTTGCCTAATAAGCCAAGTTTTCATGAATTAATATATTTTCTCTATTTTTTTTCTTATGAAATGATAAAGCTATCCATTTCATTATGTATGAGGTCAATTCTTTTTTTATTGGAGTTAAAATTAATAGAGATATATGACCGAACCTAACCTATCTTTATAGGTTAGGTTAGGTAGCTGAAAATGTTAGGTTAGGTAGTCGAAAAAACATTAATTCAAGAAAACTTGGCTTATTAGGCAAATCGGGCCTTGCATAGTAGGCTGAGATGTGCGTTCTGGCTACTAGGTACGACACATTATATATATATATATTTATATATATATATATATATATATATATATATATATATATATATATATATATATATATATATGTATATATATATGTATATATATATATATATATATATATATATATATATATATATATATATATATATATATATATATATATCGGACAATTAGTAAAAAAAAAAAAAAAAAAAATTTAATTATTTTACCTTGTACCTAGATCCACCAGGCCTGTTTGGTGCCTGTTTCAGTACTTCAGACATCTGGAAGGTCACATCCTCCTCCTCAACTTGTGGATGTGCGTTGATAGATGATTCTGTAAAATTAAGTTATTTATATAATAATAAATTCAGTATAACAATAATATTCTGTAAAATTAAAAGTAATTTATACATCAATCAGATAAAACTCTCCAGAGATGGTGATACACAACATATAAAGGACAAGTTTCAGAACAAAATATGCATTTAGGAATAAGGTTTTGTACATGTAGGTAGCACATGAGAAAATAAGTGGAAGGTGATCAAGTTTATATTAACATGTTAATGACTTTGTTAAGGCTTTGCAAGAATGAAAAAATATTAATAATATAATATCACCTACCAATTAATTGTACATCATTTATAAGTCAATTATTTGCATTATTATTATTCAATACTAATGATATAAAAATGCATTTTGTAATCTACTATTTATGCAAGTATTAAGCAATCAGATGTAAATCAGGTCTTTCTATGGGCTACAGAAAATAACATGGTGATTAACGAACATAAGTTTCAGCTCATGCGCTACGGAAAAAATAAAAAATATAAAAACGGAAACCACTTACAAAACTCAGTCAAATCATAACATTGAACGGAAAAGCAACGTAAAGGATTTGGGTGTACTGATGTCAGAAGGCCTTACATTTAAAGAACACAATAAAGTAGCCGTCACAACTGCAAGAAAAATGACAGGATAGATAACAAGAACTTTTCACACTAGAGATGCTATACCGATGATGATAGTTTTCAAGACGCTAGTGCTCTCTAGAGTGGAATACTGCTGCATAATGAAAGCCCCTTTCAAAGCTGGAGAAATTACTGACCTATACTTATGCATTTATCTTCGGTTTAACACAACAGGCACCAGACACACGCTAGGCATCATACACACTAGGATAAAACAAACATTAGGCCAGAAGTCAGAAAAGAATTCAAAGAATTTTACTGGAAAGGCTTGCTGTTAGGAAAGGAAGTAATTGAGATGAATTAATGCACAGTATGTCAATTTTGTGAAATATATGATAAAGGAACAAAAACATTTATACCAAAACAAAGATGCAGAACTAGGAAACAGGATTTGTTCAACTGAAATTTCAAGACGGACAGAGACCAAAAGACACAAAAATGGAATCAATATACGAAGAGGCCAAACCCCCAAACATACCAGTAATACAAAGAGAAACAACTACACGGCAGTGAGGAGAGAGGCAGAAAGAAATTTTGAAAAAAAGGAACAAACAAATGTAAAGTAGAACAAATCATATTCTATAAATACAGCAACAACCAATTGCAGGTAAAGGATAATATTCAGAGCTTTTAAATGCATGGATGGCGGGCGAAATACTCAAGAAATTGTTCACGACTTTTGTTAGACCAAAGTTGGAATATGCAGCGGTTGTATGGTGCCCATATCTTAAGAAGCACATAAACAAACTGGAAAAGGTGCAAAGACATGCTACTAAGTGGCTCCCAGAACTGAAGGACAAGAACTATGAGGAGAGGTTAGAGGCATTAAATATACCAAATATACTACACAAATATATATACTACACATGCACAATAAACTACCCTACACAGGCTGAGTATGGTGTGTACAATAAATTATTAGCTAAAAGATAAGACTGAGTTTGTATAAATGGGGGTTAAGTCAGAGTGGGAAAATGTAAGTGGAGTGCCTAAAAACCCTGTCCTGGGACCTCTGTAATTCATAATATATACAAATAATTTAGACTCAGGTTTGATCAGCAATATTTGAAAATTTCCAGACGATACAAAAGGGATTTTTTTCTGGATTCAGGATTATTTTTTTATGGCTGAAAACAGGTTTTCAGCAATAAAAGAAATACAGTATTGCTGGAACAACCGTCGACATCTTCAAGAGAAAACCTGAACATCTTCAAGAAGTGAAGATGACCTTGAGAAGAAGTATAGGTTGGGAGAAGTATAGGTTAGGAATTGTCTCCAAAGAATTCTCAAAGAATTACTCGTTATTGCTATCCAAGATAATTAGACGAGCCAAAGCTAAATACTACGAAGATAAATTTACCCAAATAAAGAGTACCTTACCTAAAAATATGTATGTACCTTACGTAAATAAACATTTGATTTTGAAGTGCCGGACAAACAAGGCTGTGGTGGATATGTGGGCCTGAGGGGCCTGTCCAAGCAACAGCCTGTTGGACCAAGCTCTCACATGTCAAGCCTGGCCTTGGAAGGGCTTGGTGAGTAGAACAACTACCAGAACCCTATAATGCATGTATCAAGGTGTCCAGGCAGTGAGCACCACATAATGCAGTGCAGTCCTGTAAGAATAAGCACAGTAAGTATGGGCATGGAGGGGGTGCAGCAGTGGCTTGTGAAGGGCTGGAGAGTAAATGGACATGCCCAGGGGTAAAAAGCATTAGGGTAACAGAACATAGCCCATAAAAATAGTAATGACAATGAATGAATAATTATATGAATGCAATAATACTTCATATCTCAATAGGAATACTAAGCAGGATGCAAGACAAGGTACTGGTGGTGATAGTGGTTGGTACAAGTCCTCACATCCCCACAGACACCAGTAACAGCCCTCACCTCCCAACACAGTACCCTTGTAGCGAGTTAATCTTATACTCGCTTCATTATCTTATAGCATAACTAATTAACACTAATTACAGAAGCTACACAGGTGATACTTTGGTGTGAGTTGAGCGCACTGAGCGTCGGTATCGCTACACCCTTGTTCCTTAACAACCCTTTGGACCTTTATTACAGAAAAATAGAATCAATTAATTTAATAAAATATAAAATATAAGTGCTTACTTACGATAATACTATCGGTGGAACACAAAATCTTCTTCTTCTTGATAGTAGGTGCAGTTTGCATGAAGGGTTAGTCCTCGCCATGACTGAACTGACGACAAAATGGCCGATGTGTTGATATGGCGTCAGGTGACGCTGTGACGTCACAGGTGAGGGACGCTTTGCGCATTACTCCCTCGTACTTAAAAAGTACTACAGGTACTTTTTGGTTTTATTTTTGAATATGGCAGAAGTTGGACAGCTTTTCAAATCATTATAAGGGAGTGAGTTCCATAGACTAGGTCCCTTTATTTACATAGAGTGTTTACATAGATTAAGTTTGACTCTGGGGATATCAAAGAGATATTTATGTCTGGTGGGGACGTGGCCATGTGTTCTATTACATCTGTCCAGGAAGAGTTTCAGAACAGGGTTTGCAGTTAGAAAAAGGGCTTTATAAACGTAATTTACACAGGAGAATGTATGGAGTGAATTTGTTTAGCATGTTTAAGGATTTGAACAAGGGAGCTGTGTGTTGTCTGAAGGTAGAGTTATTTATTGTCCTGATAGCAGATTTTTACTGGATGATGATGGGCTTGAGGTAGTTTGCAGAGGTTGAACCCCAAGCACAAACGCCATAAGAATGATAGGGATAGATAAGTGCATAATAGAGTGAGAGGAGAGCAGAGTAGGGTACATAATATCTGATCTTAAACAGTATACCAACTGTTTTAGAAACCTTTTTAGTTATGTGTTGTATATGGGTGCGGAAGTTGAGTCTCTTGTCTAAGTATAGGCTAAGAAACTTTCCATCATTTTTATTGCTAATGTTTACATTATCTATCTGAAGCTGAATTGCATTTGTTGATTTGTTTCCAAATAAGATATAGTAGGTCTTTTCTATGTTTTGTGTGAGGTTTGTTGGTTGACATCCACAAGTAGACTTTTTTTAATTAATTGTTTACAACATTATTTAACAGGAGTGGGTTGGGGTCAGAGTAGATGAGTAGTATCATCAGCCAACAATATAGGTTTAAGTATGTTAGAGACATTAGGGAGATCATTGATGTATATAAGAAACAGGAGGGTCCTAGGATGTTGCTCTGTGGCACCTTTACGGTAATTAAGTGGTAGAGTGGGAGAGGTTATATCATTGATGGCTTCATATTGGTGTCTGTTACTAAGATAGGATCGGATATAGTTTAGGGCAAGGCCACGGATTCCATAATGGTGGAATTTAAGTAAGAGGTAGTTATGGTTAACAGTATCAAAGGCCTTTCTCAGGCCGATGAAGAGTTCAATTGGAAACTCACTTTTGTCAAGGGCTGAGAAGATTAAGTCAAGCAGACTAACAATAGCATCATTGGTACTCTTTTGGGAGCGGAAGCCAAACTGACAGGGACTTAGTATATTGAATTTTACAAGATTGGAGTAGAGCTGTTTGTAAAAAAAAAAAAAATAATTTTGATAATATAGGTAGATTCGATATGGGTCTGTAATTATTTATGTCTGCCGTGTTACCTCCTTTATGAACTGGCGTTACTCTTGCTTTTTTAAGGATATCAGGGAAGGTATGACACTCTAGGGATTTGTTGAACAGCAGTGCTATGGATGGTGCAAGGGCATGGGAGGCACGCCTGTGTACCATCGATGGTATTTCACTAATGTTCCCAGCTTTGGTTTTTAGCGAGTGAATGATGGACACAACATCTGTAGGGCTGACCGGAGAGAGGAGAAGAGAGTTTGGATAGCTGCGTGAAAGATATGTGGTAACATATGTCTGAGTCTCTGGGATTTTTCGGGCAAGGTGAGCACCAAACGATGAAAAGAAGCTATTAAATTCAGTTGCTGTTTCAAGATCTGTTGCAGGTGTATAACCATCCTTGGAGATTTTTATCTTATTATGTGAATGTTGTTTAGCTCCTAGGATGGTAGAGATGGCTCTCCATGTGCTTTTTATGTTGCCTTTTGCTTCTTTGAATCTATTCTCGTAATAGGAACGCTTTGCTCTTATTATACTGGTAAGCACTGATGAATACCTCTTAACTACTTCTTTTCCAACTAGGCCAATCCTAAGTTTTTTTTTCATATTCATGTTTCTTGTCGATTGCTTTAAGTATGCCATTAGTGAGCCAGGGATTATTTAACCTTTTTGCCAGTTACTTGCTTGGTGAGGAGAGGACAATAAGTATTGTAAAGGCTTTAAATTTTGGAAAGAGGCTAGTTAACGAATTATTATCCTGTGTATTGATAAATTTAGATTCCCAGTTTACATTGTGGAGGGCATTTGTGAGATTGCCTATTGCCGCTTCACATTGTAACCTAAAGGTAATTTTCTTGTTACCTGGTGGTGTTATGGCCATGTTCGCTACAAGGAAGGTAGGATAGTGGTCAGTTGTTCTGTCAGTGATTATACTTGATGTAAGAGGAGCTGTTATGTTGGTCCATCAGTGATCCAGGGTAGTCGCAGATGTTTGAGTGACTCGGGTGGGCCTGGTGATTGCGGGGATGAGCATACAGGAATTCATGCTGTTGAGGAAACAGTCTACTTGAGGGTTATTTTGTAGCCCTAGGTCAATATTGAAATCACCTCTGAGAACTATGTGATTTTTGTTGAGATTATTGTTTATGATAAGGTTCCTCAAGTTGTTATTGTATTTGTGTCTAGCTTCAGACACAAGCATGTTACAGTTATGTCTTAAAGAGTTGAGAGCAATTAAGGATGATAAAGAGTCACTTACAACTAATGTATCAAGTTTGGATACTTGTACACATTTCAGTGCAAGGAGCAAGGCAAATAGTTCAGTCTGAAGGGTAGAGGCCCAGTTGTTTATACGGACTCCCCACTCAAAATATAAGTCATATCCTATTGCCAGGACAACTGCACTTCCAGCTGCACCCGTTGGGCGCTGTAGGAAACCTTCAGTGTATATGATTTGAGAGAGAGAATGCTCTGTGGACAGAGCATCAATATGGCTTAAGACGTTGAGCTTTGCCTCAAGACAAAGCTGGGACTGATCTCTAATTTGCTCCTTTGATGGAAAGGGAGGGATTAAAATTGAAAAGGGTGTAATTTCCTACAGTGCAGGAAAGTGCTATTGTTGTCTCTCTTGGTACAAATTATAAATCTGATACTTTCTGAGTTCAGTTCCAATTTTATTTATCTATTTGAAACAATGTTTACATTCAATAAAGAAATTCTGGAGGGCTTCTGTGCAAGGGTCAGGATGAGCTAGCCTAAGCATTTTTATACCAATTTGACAGTTATTTTCAGTAACACGATAAACAACGCTCGGAATATTAAGTTCCTTTCTCATATTAAGTATCTTTGTGGTACGAAGGCACCCAAGGATTATCCTCAAGGCTTCGTTCTGCAATTTTTCAAGCCCTCCAAGCTTTCTTTCAGGATGCCTTAAAGTTAGTTTAGTTCATTTATTATGCACCCCATACCCATCTTGTGGGCGGTAGTGGAAAGGGTTGCAGAGGCACATAATGGGCTCAGGGACTGAACCCAACAATTCATTTAGCTAAGCAAGTTACAATCTTGATGAGCTAGTTACAAAATTCAGTATAAGTCGTCACATCAACAATAGGTTCGAGATCGATCACAAGTACAGTTTCTAAATTAAGCAACTGACATATGTGGAGAGCTAGTGTCACAATTGATATGTTTGTCCTGCACACCGCCCCTCATCCAGTGGGCAGCGGTGGATAGGTTACAATCACTTTGTTACTACTTACAGTTAGCAAACTGGGGATATTTGGCTAAAATTTCTGGTACCAGATAATTTTGAATGAAATATTGACACATCGTTGGTACATTGGTTATAAAATTGTCTCTGAATTCACTATCACATAGTGACGAAGGGGTGTGCGAATAATTTTGTTGACAGTTAACATTTGGTCAGGTCTACATCGGCAGATAATGAGAATTCCCAGAAATACTTGTAACCGAGTCTAAGCCGAGCAGTAGTAACATCTAGAAGTCTGCTGATTTTATTGGATGAACCATAGATGTGTCGCTCCTCTTGAATAATAGTATTGAACGAAAGTTAATCTCCCCAAACAATTTCGCGTTTTGGGCAAGTTACCCCTCCACTCTCTCCATTTTTTTTGGACATTCCCTGGTAGTGTGCGGAAATACTGAAAAGTGTATACTCTTTTCAACTTTGTCACCTTAATTCTCGTCCTATGTCTTTCATTTTGGTATCAATGCGTTCGCAATAGAATTCCCAACAGAACTATGTGAATATAATGTCAAAGACAGCAGCGCGCTCCACCCGCCGACAAGATGAATGTAGGCCAAGGGTACCAGAAAAAGAAAGCTGAGAGTGATAATACTGAAAAGTGTATACCCTTTTCAACTTTGTTACCTCAATTCTCATCCTAGGTTTTTCAATTTAGCATCAATGTGTTCGCAATAGAATTCTCTACAGGACTAAAGGCATATAAACTCCAAAAGCCCGGCTTACCATCCGCAACAAACAGAGAAAGCGAGAGCGTGTTACCAGGGAGCGCACAAGAGCGATAAAATGTATACACTCTTTTCATTCTGGTCACCTCAATTGTCATCCTAGGTCTTTCATTTTGGTATCAATGTGTTCGCAATAGAATTTCCAACCGGAATTTATGCATGAAATGTCAAAAACAGCAGCGTGCTCCACCCGCTGACGTGATGAAAGCACGGCGGACCATCCACACAAAACAGAGAAAGTGAGAGAAAGTAACCTGGGAGCACTCTAGTGCAATGTAATGTGAACACACTTTTCACTTTGGTTACCTCAATTCTCGTCATATGTCTTTCATTTTGGTATCAATGTGTTCGCAATTGTATCTGCTGGCATTTTACCCTTTGCTTGGATCTGAAGGGTTTTAGGCTCACCACGATGCAATCTGATAGTACCACACGTGTATATACCTATCTTCAAGCAGCAATTCACTCATTCAAACCGACTTATAATAGTTATCCATATATAAATGGTAATCTTTGTTCTACCTGTTAACCTGTCATATGAAGAAAGATTGTCAAAGCTTATATTACATTCTCTAGAAAAGCAAAGAATTAGGAGTGACATATGGTAGAGGTGCACAATGGGATGAATGGACATAACAAAGGGGACATTAATGGGGTATTAAAAGTAGCAACACAAGACAGAACTCGAAACAAAGTGTAAAAATTGGAAAAATTTAGATTTAGGAAAGAACTGCATGAGTAAATACACTGGGTTTGTACCTTAAGGTTCATGTATGCAATATTACAGAGTTCCAGTTAACTCCCATGCATGCAATTAATTTATGTTATGTTTATGTTTTTTATGTTAAAATGTTTTTGTTGATTTGTTTGTATATTTTCATAAGTAAAGCATGCTTACCGTCTTATTCCAAGTTTTATGATAACTTTACAATGTTTAAAACATAAAGTTCAATATATATTCTGGTTTTCATACAGGAATTATACGTTAATATAACATCATAATAACGTAATGATGTCGTGTAAATAACGTTATACTGACGTCATATAAATGTTATATTTATGTTATAAGAACGTAAATTGGATAGCTTTACAGAAAGTAAACAAAAAAAACTAAATGTTGACTGAAAATTATTTATTCTTAAATATAAAGCATGAAAACATTATAATACCATAGCATTTACTATTATTTTTAAATTTTTACATAAATCTTAAAAAACTGTGTCTCAAGAATATATGTTTTTAGTTATATCCTTTGGTTTTAAGAATGTCAGATATACGTATTTATGTCAAAAGTTACAGTATTACCTTTGTGTAACCATTTAAAAACGTCCACAAACGTTCTGTGTTTGCTGGGCACTTGCTGGGAGGGTCTTCCTCCGTCAAGAGCCAGGCTCCCTCAGTCGTCCGCCAGCGCTCAGAGGGGGCGGACGTCGCTCCGTGCTCCTCCCTCTTCACTCTCCTATTTCAGGCTTTCTGCCTTATTAAAACATGTCTAACTTATAAATAAACATTGCTACCGTCGCTGGGCACACGACCAACTACAAGTGATCACTATGAACTGGCGTATATCGTGCTTACCACAGATTAATTGATCGAGGGCGCTTTCCCTCTGACGGCGTCTGGTCAGGGCGCTCCACACAGCCCACGAAAATGCCTCTGAGTAGCTTATTAAACTCTACTCGTCGACCAGGACTTGATACCACAACGTTCCCAGCTCGGTTCCACAGCTGGCACGTCTACACACTTCTCTTCTCTTCGAGATATATCACTAGGGGTTCCCTTCTGGCGGGAGCTCAAATGGAGCGCGGCTTCCCCCAGCGATGTCTGGCACTCAAGTGAGGTCAAGGTCCTCCGGAAGCGAGCCTCACGCCTCCAGCAAAAATGTCCACATCTCCTCGCCAGTCATTTATCTGTTTTCTTCTTCATTGCCCATGATCTCAAACTGTTATACATATCCAAGCAACTATTTTACATATGCGTTATCACTTCAATATTCGCTAGACCTTCTAATCAGGTCAGGCTTGACGAATAACTCTCAAGGAGGGAGACTCGTTTCTCCTGTAGGCTGAGATCATAACAATATATATATATATATATATATATATATATATATATATATATATATATATATATATATATATATATACATATATATATATATATATATATATGTAACGTACGGTTATGTTACGTCGTTGGGTTGATTAGATACTAAATCGATATATATATATTTATAGATACTATAAATATATATATATATATATATTATCAATATATATATGTTACGTCGTTGGGTTGATTAGATACTAAATCGATATATATATATTTATAGATACTATAAATATATATATATCTATATATATATATATATATATATATATATATATATATATATATATATATATATATATATATATATATATATATATATATATATTATATATATATATATTATATATATATATATATATATATATATATATATATTATATATATATATATATATATATATATATTATATATATATATATATATATATATATATATATATATATATATATATATATATATTATATATATATATATATATATATATATATATATATATATATATATATATATATTATATATATATATATATATATATATATATATATATATATATATATATATATATGTCGTACCTAGTAGCCAGAACGCACTTCTCAGCCTACTATGCAAGGCCCGATTTGCCTAATAAGCCAAGTTTTCATGAATTATTTGTTTTTCGACTACCTAACCTACCTAACCTAACCTAACCTAACTTTTTCGGCTACCTAACCAAACCTAACCTATGAAGATAGGTTAGGTTAGGTTAGGTAGGGTTGGTTAGGTTCGGTCATATATCTACGTTAATTTTAACTCCAATAAAAAAAAATTTACCTCATACATAATGAAATGGGTAGCTTTATCATTTCATAAGAAAAAAATTAGAAAAAATATATTAATTCAGGAAAACTTGGCTTATTAGGCAAATCGGGCCTTGAATAGTAGGCCAAAAAGTGAGTTCTGGCTACTAGGTACGACATATATATATATATATATATATATACATATATATATATATATATATATATATATGTCGTACCTAGTAGCCAGAACTCACTTCTCAGCCTACTATTCAAGGCCCGATTTGCCTAATAAGCCAAGTTTTCCTGAATTAATATATTTACTATAATTTTTTTCTTATGAAATGATAAAGCTACCCTTTTCACTATGTATGAGGTCAATTTTTTTTTATTGGAGTTAAAATTAATGTAGATATATGACCGAACCTAACCAACCCTACCTAACCTAACCTAACCTATATATATAGGTAAGGTTAGGTTAGGTAGCCAAAAAAAGCTAGGTTAGGTTAGGTTAGGTAGGTTAGGTAGACGAAAAAACATTAATTCATGAAAACTTGGCTTATTAGGCAAATCGGGCCTTGCATAGTAGGCTGAGAAGTGAGTTCTGGCTACTAGGTACGACATATATATATATATATATATATATATATATATATATATGTCGTACCTAATAGCCAGAACGCACTTCTCAGCCTACTATTCAAGGCCCGATTTGCCTAATAAGCCAAGTTTTCATGAATTAATGTTTTTTCGTCTACCTAACCTACCTAACCTAACCTAACCTAGCTTTTTTTGGCTACCTAACCTAACCTTACCTATAAATATAGGTTAGGTTAGGTTAGGTAGGGTTGGTTAGGTTCGGTCATATATCTACGTTAATTTTAACTCCAATAAAAAAAAATTGACCTCATACATAGAGAAAAGGGTTGCTTTATCATTTCATAAGAAAAAAGTTATAGTAAATACATTAATTCAAGAAAACTTGGCTTATTAGGCAAATCGGGCCTTGAATAGTAGGCTGAGAAGTGAGTTCTGGCTACTAGGTACGACATATATATATATATATATATATATATATATATATATATATATATATGTCGTACCTAGTAGCCAGAACGCACTTCTTAGCCTACTATGCAAGGCCCAATTTGCCTAATAAGCCAAGTTTTCATGAATTAATTGCTTTTCGACTACCTAACCTAACCTAACTTTTTTGGCTACCTAACCTAACCTAACCTATAAAGATAGGTTAGGTTAGGTTAGGTAGGGTTGGTTAGGTTCGGTCATATATCTATGTTAATTTTAACTCCAATAAAAAAATTTGACCTCATACATAATGAAATAGGTAGCTTTATCATTTCATCTGAAAAAAATTTGAGAAAATATATTAATTCAGGGAAACTTGGCTTATTAGGCAAATCGGGCCTTGCATAGTAGGCCGAAAAGTGCATTCTGGCTACTAGGTACGACATATATATATATATATATATATATATATATATATATATATATATATATATATATATATATATATATATATATATATGCGAACAAGCCTGAATGGTCCCCAGGACAATATGCAACTGAAAACTCACACCCCAGAAGTGACTCGAACCCATACTCCCAGAAGCGACGCAACTGGTATGTACAAGACGCCTTAATCCACTTGACCATCACGACCGGACATAATGAGGTGATAGCCGAGGCTATTTGAACCACCCCACCGCCGGCACTCGGATAGTAATCTTGGGCATAGCATTTTACCAAATCACCTCATTCTTTGGGGCACACGTGAGGAACACAAATGCGAACAAGCCTGAATGGTCCCCAGGACAATATGCAACTGAAAACTCACACCCCAGAAGTGACTCGAACCCATACTCCCAGAAGCGACGCAACTGGTATGTACAAGACGCCTTAATCCACTTGACCATCACGACCGGACATAATGAGGTGATAGCTGAGGCTATTTGAACCACCCCACCGCCGGCACTCGGATAGTAATCTTGGGCATAGCATTTTACCAAATCACCTCATTCTTTGGGGCACACGTGAGGAACACAAATGCGAACAAGCCTGAATGGTCCCCAGGAGTTTTCAGTTGCATATTGTCCTGGGGACCATTCAGGCTTGTTCGCATTTGTGTTCCTCACGTGTGCCCCAAAGAATGAGGTGATTTGGTAAAATGCTATGCCCAAGATTACTATCCGAGTGCCGGCGGTGGGGTGGTTCAAATAGCCTCGGCTATCACCTCATTATGTCCGGTCGTGATGGTCAAGTGGATTAAGGCGTCTTGTACATACCAGTTGCGTCGCTTCTGGGAGTATGGGTTCGAGTCACTTCTGGGGTGTGAGTTTTCAGTTATATATATATATATATATATAAAAGTGAATATGAAACTCCTGTTGGTAAATCTGCGCATGTAGTGCATCCACTATGGGAGAGCTATTTCCTTCAAAAAGTATAATCGTTTGGCTTTATGTTTAAAGAAACAATTTCAAGTACATTCTTTGATTGAAAAACATGAATATAAATACAAGTGTTAATTGTAAATGACCCGTTATAAACTAAAATAAGAAGTAGGAAAAATGATATATGGAACCAGACAAAAACATTGGAACGCTCAGGTGATGAGAGGGTAAACAACCGCCGCTATTTTTGCTGCATCCGCCGGTGATGTCCAGCACGAGCATTAAGGGAAAACCTTGACACAAACTGCACCTATCATAAAGAAGAAGCACCATCATTGACTGCCAAGTGCTTACATCAAGTCTAACTCTAAGAAACAACACTCAAGCCTTGACGCTTCTCCCAACATCCGGGGGAGAAAACCTTCACACAAACTGCACCTGTCATAAAGAAGATGAAGACTCACCAGTGTCCACAGTGTCTGAAGGTATTCACCCGTCCTGGAAATGTGAAACGTCACATGTTAGTGCATTCAGGTGACAAACCTCATGAGTGTCCAGAGTGTGGGAAGAAATTCAGTCTACGTCAAAGTATGACGACTCATATGTTAGTGCATTCAGGTAACAAACCTCATGAATGTCCAGAGTGTGGGAAGAGATTCAGTCAACATGGAAGTATGACGACTCACATGTTAGTGCATTCAGGTGACAAACCTCATGAATGTCTAGAGTGTGGGAAGAAATTCAGTCTACGTCAAAGTATGACGACTCATATGTTAGTGCATTCAGGTAACAAACCTCATGAATGTCCAGAGTGTGGGAAGAGATTCAGTCAACGTGGAAGTATGACGACTCACATGTTAGTGCATTCAGGTGACAAACCTCATGAATGTCCAGAATGTGGTAAGAGATTCAGTCTGCATGGACATATGAAGCGTCACATGTTAGTGCATTCAGGTGACAAACGTCATGAGTGTCCAGAGTGTGGGAAGAGATTCAGTCAGCATGGACATATGAAGACTCACATGTTAGTGCATTCAGGTGATAAGCCTCACGAGTGTGCAGAGTGTGGGAAGAGATTCAGTGAGCGTGGACATATGAAGACTCACAGGATGGTGCATGCGGATGAGAGACCTTTTCAATGTGCCGAGTGTGGCAAAAAATTTAGAGAACGTGGAACTATAATAAGGCACATGTTAGTGCATTCAGGTGAGAAACCTCATGAATGTCCACAGTGTGGGAAGAGATTCAGTCGTCTTGGAATTATGAAGACTCACATGTTAGTGCATTAAGGTAACAAGCCTCACGAGTGTCCACAGTGTGGGAAGAGATTGTCGTCTTAGTGAAATGAAGAAGCACAAGATGATGCATGCAGGTAATAGGCTAAACACTTATAGTGTGGAAGGTAATTAAGAGAATGTTGAAGGATAATGAGGCACATACAGGTATATTAACTTAACTTTATTCTAACAGTGCTATCACAATGTCAGTTGGATGTTCATCAAAGGTAATTCTATTTTGTTTGAGAAATACACTCCACCATGAAAGGTAAAGATCAAGATATTTTATTATATTGTTCTTTTATGAAAGTTAGATGACCAAGCAAGAACTAGAGAAGCTGTCACTATAGGAAAATTCAAAATTGCCTATAAGTATAGAAATATTTTTTTTTTTTTTTAGTTTAATTTTTTTTTTCTCTTTAGTTTAGCAAAGATAAATCAAAGCTTTAAATGTTTTTCTTCATATTTATGTAAATAATAATGTGCTTTCTGTTTTTGTTCTCTGTAAAAATTTATTTAAAATGTAATTTACTCTGTAGCTAAGTTATGGACATTATTGTTATAATATTATTTAGCATTGGTGCTGGTGAAGAAGACAGTCTGAGACGTACTTAAGATGAGACCATTTGATTGATAGGGAAATGTAGGTTAATCAAGGAATTTTCTCATCAGATTCATATGCAAACTGATGTCTATTTTATATTTTTTGTTTAGGCATATATATGAATAATACTCTTGATTATAAATATTTCACCGAAGAGTTTATTGAAGGCAGATTGGCATTTATAACTGTCAGTCATGTTGATATGAAATTTAAATTTATATTACTCTAGAAATTTACATCACTCTAAATTTACCAGAAATTTATATTACTCTAGCCTAACTTTATCAGTTATGCTGTAATTGTCTTGGAATAATATTTTACCCGATTTACCTGAGGGCCACTAACCCTAGTGGCCTCGATAAAAACGGGAAGCTGGCAGCTTGTTGAAGGTTCCCTTCCCCCTCCCCCCCATTTTGCTTGATTTTTTCCAGGTATATTTTGAAATTCAGCACATTTTGGCAGTTATGGCGTTGGCGGGTAGTCAGTTCCATCGATCAATAACCCTGTGGGTGAAAAAGCCTGATTCAAAGTTGTATTAGCTTGATTAGCAATAATATTATCCTGATTCGTATAATCCTCTGTCAATTATATTATCCAAACTGGCAATTATATTAAGATGATTGTGAATTACATAAACCTTACTGACAATTATATTAGCATGACTGTCAATTTATATCAAACAGATACTTATTTATGTTGTGGTGCTCGTGGGTTCTATTACATCTATCAATGGAGAGTTTCAGATCAGGATTAGCATTTAGGAACAAGGTTTTGTACATGTAAATAGCACAAGAGAATGTGTAGAGCGAGTGTATATTTAGCATGTTCATGGATTTAAACAGAGAGGCTGTGTGTTGTTTGAAGACAATTTTATTGTTCTGATAGATTTTTATTGGGTGGTGATGAGCATCAGGTAATTTGCATTGGATGAATGAACCCCATGCACAGATACCATATGTTCACATACCAACCTTAATTTTCAAAGAAACCTCTAGATTTTTAGCTCCAGCCATTTCACTGCTCTACAACAAATCATTTGAACTCCAAACCTTTCCTGATATTCTAAGGGAAAAAGAAGCAAGAGTAACCTTAGTCCATTAAAGTGTCAATCTCACTGAAGTCAACAATTATAGACCAATATCAACTCTGCAGATTTTGTCTAAAATATTTTAAAGAGTTAATCTACAAGCAGCCTTAATCCTATTTAGCAAAACAAAATTTACTTAGTTCTTGCCATAATGGTTTCAGGCCCAAAAAAGGACCAATCATGCACCGATTAGTATGATTAACTTAATATATGCAGCTCTTGGAAGAAATGAGTACCCTTGTTCATTTATTTGTTGACCTACATTAAGACTTTTTTACACTGTTAACACATTAACTTTTTTAAAATACAAAATTACTTGATGGTCAAGAGGAACACCACTTGAATATGGCGTCGCTTGTGTGGGGGGTGGCGGCGAAGTGATCTGGCCGCAGCGGTGCGACCCATCGTGGCTGTACTGATTTACGTGCTGGATGATCCCGGAAGCGCCTTAGTCGGGCCTTAGCGTGCATCTTATCCGGGACACAAGTTTGAACCCTCATTACGGCCTTTGTGGATTTGTTCATTAAATGTATCATGATACTGTGATTTCTGTATCACAAGAGATGTTCTTTTCCTTAAGAATGTATTCCATGATTTGTATACAGATAAAGATTTGATTGATAACAGTTGTGTACCTCAATTTGTCTTGATAATAAACAATAAAAGTATATTTGAGTTTAAAAACTTATTATTGCTGTCAAGTTAAATAATTTCTAAAGTACAAGATGACTGGTATTGCCCATTTTAACCCCTCGGTGGTGCCTCCTTGCCGTGGTGAGGGGCTCACGTACACTGCCCTGTGACCGGTGTATGTTGCCTTTGCCCCCTCTCCTGCCCCTTTTTGGGTGGTGGAAGTGCTGAAGGGCACCACGTAGAGGCCTTAGGAGCCATCGGACCACCCGCTGGAGGGGTCGCCTGTGAGGGGCCGCCCTGAGTGGATGGTTGGGTGTCCAGGCTGGGGCGATAGGGGGAATGGGGTCTTAGCACCAGTGTGGGAGAATGGACGATGTAGTAGGACTCCCGTTGAAAAGGGGGAGCACCGCTGGGGACAACGCACCCTTCCTGCACTGGCCCGCGCTCAGTCTCCCTAGCTGCCCTGGTAGGTGACATCTCTTGCTTCCAGGTCCCAAACTTTTGATACTGTTTGCTGCATGGATGACGACACGACTTCTCTTACCCAGGCTTATGGGGTGGGTGACTAGGCCCCTGAGTCGGACCGTCCTGGAAGACCAGGATCTGTAGCCCCCGCTACAGGGCCCGGTTTAGGCCCAGAATGGACTCTTCCTTCCTGCTCCTCTCCCTCCTCTGTGGTTGGGTCGAGCCCCAAGCCTGCTGTGGTAACCGCCTCGTCCCCTTGCATGGCTCCATCTTATTGTGACTACTGCGCCTTTTGACCCATCTCTCTCTAAAGGTTCTCATCGCCGTACCCGCCACGACTACTCTCGTATGCTCCCTTCCCATACTAATTTGTACCATGCTTTGTTTGGTCCTGCTTCATGGACTAAGTACTTTGACCTCCATCCTTTACATTCAACTCCTGACAATTTTTCCCTTCATAGGCAACTTGTAGATTCCGTAGATGCCTCAGTTACCTTCAACCCCACCCGTCCTGGTCCCTGTGTCGTTGCTGCTCCTCAGGATGCAGCCACCCGCTTGGCAGCCATATCCTACCTTGGCGAGACCCCGGTTCGGGTCACAAAGAGCGCTCGAGTAAATGCCAGTGTTGGCACTGTTCTCCTCCCACACCATGTTGCGACTGGTGTTAGGAATCTAAAAGACTGAAAAAACCACGAGGATATCAAGCATATCCTCAAGGCCCAGGGTCATTCTGTCCTCCAGGTGGATATGTTTACTCATCCCCCTCATGGTTATCGCCGTCTGCCCCTTCGGGTTGTGAAGAATAACTTTGATGGTAGGACCCTACTGCCCTCTGTCATTCTTGCTGGTGCCAGATGCTCCATTCAGGAGTATATTCCATCTCCTCGGCTCTGCAAAAAGTGCTGGAGGTTTGGGCATGGTGCCCTCAAATGCTCTAGTCCTGTCTCTGTCTCATGTGTGGAGGCGAGGGTCACTCTAAGCTGGAGTGCACGTCTCCCTAGGTCCGCTGCCTCAATTGCGATGAGGCCAACCCTACCTTCTCCCGCACGTGTATATGTTACAAACTTTACAAACTTGAGGCGGCTGTCCTCAACTTGAAGCACCGGGACCATTTGTCTTTTTCTGAGGTTCGGCGCTAAGTTCATTGTCTCCCCTCTTTCGCTGGCGTATCTTATGCTCGCGTGGTGTGCTCTTCCTCTCCTCATCCTTCCCACCTTACTCAGTCTCACAACTGTTTCCAAGCCTTACACCCGGACACACCCACCACCACCTCCCTTGTTTCCCTCCGTTCTGTCCCAGAGGGTCTCCTCCCCTTCTGGTTCTCTGTCTAGGGTATCCCTTCTTTCTACCCAGTCTGTCATGTCTCCTGTGTCTTCTTTCTCCTCTCCTTCTGGTCTTCCTTCCCGTCATTCTCCTCCGTCTCTTGACTCACCACGCCACCTGACAGTGCGGGCCGATGTCCATCGCTCTCCTGGTGCTCATGTTGTTCGCTCACACTCTTCTTCTCCTTTCGAGATGCTGAAGTCTGTTGCCCAGAACATTGCTGCTGGGAAACCTGTCTCTTTGAGTCAGAAGCGGAAACCTGGCTCCTCTCCTTCCTCCTTCCCGGTAGGTAAGAAGGCTTCGCTTTCTTCTCAACCCCCTATCTCTGATTCTTTTGTTCCTTCCCCTACCCCCTTCGGTGGTGGAGCTCCCTGTTCCTCCTGTAGGGGTTTGCTTAGCCCCCGGTTCCGTCTCGGATACTGCCCTTGCTGAGGTGCACTCCCCTCTTTCTGCCCCTCCTCCTCCTCCTCCTCTTCCTTTTCCTCCTCCAGACCCTGTTCGTCGACCTCTGGTCTGTCTTCCCACTTCTTTCCCTCCTTCTTTACTCAGTTTACCCATGCCCCCTAACCCTGACTTCGCTGATCCTGACCCTGTGCTTCTTTCACGTGCTGTATTCCCTTTTCACCTTTGTTTCTTCTTTGAACTCTGTTGCAATCCTTTCTCTTTTTGCCAATGTCTATTCTTCCGTGGAACATCCGTGGATAATACGCCAATTTCCTTGACCTCCAACTTCTAATTTCACAGTTTTTGCCCCCTTTTGTGTCTGTCTCCAGGAGCCGATGCTTGGTGCTCGTCCTAGTCGCTTCCGTGGCTATTCTTTTCTCTCACCCCCCTCCCCAGCTGTTGCTGGGGCCCATAACCCTTCTCTCTTGATTCACTCAGATGTTCCCTTCGTCCCCTTACTTTTTCCTCGCCTCTCCACTGTTCTGCTGCGTGTGTCTTTGTGCGTAAATGGTACGTGGTTTGTTCCATTTATCTCCTCCCCACTGTCCCACTTTCTCTTCCTGATCTTAAACACCTCCTAGACTCCTTGCCAGAACCTGTGCTCCTGCTGGGTGATTTCAATTGTCGTCATGCCTTTTGGGATGATGTGCTAACAAACACCCAGGGTCACCTCCTTGAACCTTTCCTCCTCTCTTCTTCCCTGTCCCTTCTTAATTCTGGTGAGCCCACTCATTTGGACTCTCGGACTTCCTCCCTTTCCTGTCTCGATCTTTCTCTGTGCTCGTCATCCCTTTCCTCAGATTTTGGGTGGTGGGTCCTTGATGACTTCCATGGCAGTGACCATTTTCCTATCCTTGTTAGTCTTTTCTCTTTTCACCCTCCTCTCTCCTTCCCTAGTGGCGGTTTGCAGAGGCTGACTGGTGCCTCTTTACTTTCCATGTTACTATTTCCGACCTCTGCGTTCTGCCTCTCCCTCATGCCCTCCTTTTTCATGACACTGTCTTTAATGCTGCCCTCCACTCTATTCCTCGCTCTTCCTCTTGGGGAATGTGGAAGTGCGTTCCCTGGTGGAATGTGAACTGTACTCGGGCTGTCTGCTGTAAGCGTGCAGCCTGGAAGAGACATCGCCGCCGGCAGAAAGTTGAGTCTTTTCTTTTGTTTCGAAAGGCGAGTGCGGTGGCCCGTAGGACTATCTGTTCAGCTAAACGTGCTTGCTGAATGTCTTATGTCTCCACTGTTATGTCCAAAACTCCTCTACCACTGGTCTGGAAGCGTATTCGCAAGATTACGAACTTACCCGCGTAAGTTCGTTCCCGATGTCTCGCCGGTCCTTCGCCTCCGTGGTGTTCTTGTGGCGCACCCATTGCAGGTCGCGACCGAACTGGGTTCCCACTTTTCATGTTAGTTCTGGTTCTCATCTTCCCCAATCCTTCCTTCTTCGTAAGCCTATTCTTGAATCTCGTCCTTTAAATTTTTGTACTCATCTTCGCCTTCCCTATAATGATCCCTTCTCTCTCTCTGAGCTTCAGTCTGCCCTAGCCCTCTGTGGTTTATGGCAGTGGGCCCCGATGGAATTCATTATGAAATGGTTTGCTAACTCTCTCCGTGTACGTCTCAGTATTTACTGAGTCTGTAAAATTGGGTCTGGGAGTCATCGTCAGTCCCTGAAGACTGGCTCGATGCTGTTGTCCTCCCTGTTCGGAAACCAGGGTCTCTCGGGGTCATCCCCCAACGACTTCCCCACTATTGCCATCACGAGTTGTGTCTGCAAGCTCTTTGAACGTATGGTTAACGTTCGTTTGATGTGGTTCTTAGAACACTATCACCATCTCTCCCCTTCTTAATATGGTTTTCGCAAGAGCTGCAGCACAACAAATGTCCTGGTGAACTTGGAGGTCTATATTCGTACTGCTTTTGCTGCGACGACCTCCGTTGTTGCCATCCTTTTTGACCTGGAAAAGACTTACGACACTACCTGGCGGTATCATATTCTGTCTCAATTTCATTCTTTTGGCCTTCGTGGTCATCTCCCTCTCTTCCACCAGAGTTTCCTCTCTCATCGTTCCTTTCGTGTGCAGCTTGATACCACTCTCTCTGCCCCTTTTCGGCATTATGAGGGTGTACCCCAGGGTAGTGTTATACCTGGTTGATACCTGGTTGATGGGGTTTTGGGAGTTCTTCTACTCCCCAAGCCCGGCCCGAGGCCAGGCTCGACTTGTGAGAGTTTGGTCCACCAGGCTGTTGCTTGGAGCAGCCCGCAGGCCCACATACCCACCACAGCCTGGTTGGTCCGGCACACCTTGGAGGAATAAATCTAGTTTCCTCTTGAAAATGTCCACGGTTGTTCCGGCAATATTTCTTATGCTTGCTGGGAGGACGTTGAACAACCGCGGACCTCTGATGTTGATACAGTGTTCTCTGATTGTGCCTATGGCACCTCTGCTCTTCACTGATTCTAATCTACATTTTCTTCCATGTCGTTCACTCCAGTACGTTGTTATTTTACTGTGTAGATTTGGTACTTGGCCCTCCAGTATCTTCCAGGTGTATATTATTTGATATCTCTCTCGTCTTCTTTCTAGTGAGTACATTTGGAGAGCTTTGAGACGATCCCAATAATTTAGGTGCTTTATTGCGTCTATGCGTGCCGTATATGTTCTCTGTATTCCCTCTATTTCAGCAATCTCTCCTGCTCTGAAGGGGGAAGTGAGTACTGAGCAGTACTCAAGACGGGACAACACAAGTGACTTGAAGAGTAAAACCATTGTGATGGGATCCCTGGATTTGAAAGTTCTCGTAATCCATCCTATCATTTTTCTGGCTGTCGCAATATTTGCTTGGTTATGCTCCTTAAACGTTAGGTCGTCAGACATTATTATTCCCAAATCCTTTACATGCTGTTTTCCTACTATGGGTACATTTGATTGTGTTTTGTACTCTGTATTACGTTTAAGGTCCTCATTTTTACCGTACCTGAGTACCTGGAATTTATCACTGTTAAACATCATGTTATTTTCTGATGCCCAGTCGAAAACTTTATTAATATCAGCTTGAAGTTTTTCAATGTCCTCAGCCGAGGTAATTTTCATACTGATTTTTGTGTCATCTGCAAAGGATGATACGAAGCTGTGACTTGTATTTTTGTCTATATCTGATATGAGAATAAGGAAAAGCAGCGGTGCAAGGACTGTACCCTGAGGTACAGAGCTTTTCACTGCACTTGGACTAGATTTTATATGGTTGACAGTTACTCGCTGAGTCCTGTTTGACAGAAAACTGAGTATCCAGCGTCCTACTTTACCGGTTATTCCCATTGACTTCATTTTGTGTGCTATCACGCCATGGTCACATTTATCGAAAGCCTTTGCGAAGTCCGTGTATATCACATCAGCATTCTGTTTCTCTTCTAATGCCTCAGTGACTTTGTCGTAGTGCTCAAGTAGCTGTGAGAGGCACGATCTTCCCGCTCGAAATCCATGTTGGCCTGGGTTGTGAAGGTCATTGGTCTCCATGAAATTGGTGACCTGACTCCTAATCACTCTCTCAAATACTTTTATGATGTGCGATGTTAGTGCAACTGGTCTATAATTTTTTGCCAATGCTTTGCTCCCTCCCTTGTGTAGAGGGGCTATGTCTGCTACTTTAAGTGCATCTGGTATCTTCCCCGTGTCCAAGCTCTTCCTCCACACTATACTGAGTGCTTGTGCTACCGGCACTTTGCATTTCTTTATAAATATTGAATTCCATGAGTCTGGACCTGGGGCCGAGTGCATGGGCATGTTTTCAATTTCTTTTTCAAAATTTAGTGCGCTCGTGTTTATATCTGTTATATTTACAGGGGTTTGAATATCCCGCATAAAGAAATTGTCTGGATCTTCCACCTTCATGTTGTTTATTGGAGTGCTAAACATGTCCTCATACTGCTTTTTTAGGATTTCACTAATTTCTTTGTCATCCTCCGTGTATGAACCTTCACTTGTATGAATAGGTCCAATACTGGCAGTGGTTTTTGCTTTTGATTTCGCATATGAGAAGAAATATTTTGGATTTTTCTTTATTTCCTGAATTGCTTTCTGTTCTAACTGCTTTTCTTCAGTTTCATATGAGTGTTTCAATTTCTGCTCGATTTCTTCAATCTCCCTATTTAAATTATTCCTTCTTTGACGGGAAATTCGTGTCTGCATAAGCAGTTCCGTTATTTTTTTTCCTGCGTTTATAGTGTCGTCTGCGTACTCTTTCTACGTTAGATCTCTTTCTGGCTTTCCTCAAAGGAACATGTTTCAGACAGACTTGATACGCTTCTGAAGTCAGTTTTTCTATTCCTTCTGTAGGACTTGTATTATTTAGAACAGTTCCCCATGGAATGTTTGTAAGTTCCCTGTTTATTATCTCCCAGTCTATCCTTTTATTATTAAAATTGAATTTACTGAATAGCCCCTCTCGCTTTATCAACGTTTTAGGTCTATTCTGAGTATTGATGTTCGTTTGCACTTCAATGAGTTTGTGATCTGAGTATGTGGTATCTGATATCGTAATGTCTCTGATAATGTCCCTCATTGTTTGTAAAGACCAGATCTAGAATATTTTCATTTCTCGTTGGCTACGATATCTGCTGATTGAGTGAAAATTTGTCACAGAATCTAAGTAGTTCTCTAATCTGTGGTTGGTTAGGTCCTGATAGATTTCTTGGTATAATATTATTGTTTTGCTGTTTTCCACCTGAGACTAGGCAAGTTGAAGTCACCTAGGAAGATAATATCAGGTATCGGGTTCTCCAAATTATCAAGGCTATTCTCTATTTTGCTTATCTGTTCTGTGAATTCCTCAGCCGTTGCATCTGGCGGTTTGTATATTAGTATAATCACTAAATTTATTTTCTCTATTTTTAATCCCAGTACCTCTACCACCTCATTTGTAACGTTTAGGAGCTCCGAGCATACAAGGTCTTCCCTAATATACAGACCCACTCCTCCATGTGACCTAATTTTCCTATCACACCTGTATAGGTTTATATCCTGGAATCCAGATCTCACTGTCCAACAATTACCCTGCATGGGTTTCTGTGAAAGCTCCAAATACTGCATTTGACTCCGTGAGGAGGCCATTTATGAACTGTACTACTTAACTTGTTATAAGCACTACTCTTTTTCTAGTTGGCCTCAACGGTCTTCTTTCGTTTCTTCCTTCTGGCATCTTCTCCGCTCTCTGTTGAGGATCTTACCCTTTGTTGTCAGGGTGATGATTCGCCTCTCCTTCAACGGCGGCCTCAACTTGCGATTGATGTCGTGTCGTCTTGGGCCACTGATCATGGCTTTAAGTTCTCTGTGTCTAAGACTTGTGCTATGACTTTTACTCGGAAGCATGTCGTTCTTCGTCCCTCTTTGTCACTTTATGGTCATCACCTTGTGTACTCCGCTAAGCTTTTGGAGTTAATCTTTGACACTCATTTGTCTTGGTCAGCCCATATCTCTTACCTCTGAGTTGAATGCTCTAAGGCCCTTAACCTCCTTAAGGTTTTGTCCCATACTTTTTGGGAAGCGGATAGGCACACGCTCCTCTATTTCCACTCCTCTCTCGTTCTGTCTAAACTCGATTATGGTTGCCCTGCATACTCTTCTGCTTCTCCTTCTAATCTTTGCCGTCTTGATGCTTTATTTATTTATTTATTTATGCATATACAAGAATGTACATAAGGAATGTGAGGATACAAATTATGGTAATTACAGTCTTGTAAAGCCACTAGCACGCGCAGCATTTCAGGCAGGTCCTTAATCTAAGAAAATTTTAAGGAGGTAAATACTTACAAAATTTATAGACAAAAAAATGATAACAGATTACATGAAATGAAAAAAAAGAAGATGAGAGAAAATTGTAGGTACAGTATATTAAAGCACATAGGTAGCTAAGATTGATTGCAATGACAGCTTGAATGGTAGTTGACAACAAATTGGTAGGCACAATACAGCAGAAACAATATAAGATTGATTGCAATGACAGCTTGAATGGTAGTTGACAAAAATTGGTAGTCACAATACAGCATATGGCTAGCACATAAAAGAAGACAGCAATGAACACAATGATAAGGTTGTTTGATATTACATAAAAATTAGGAGATTGGGTAACACTAGGTACAGAGCAAATTTAAAGCTCAGTGTAGGAAACTAAGAAGATGAAGTTAGGTACTTTTTGGTTTGGCTTTTAAATAAGGCAAAAGTTTTACAGTTTTTCAATTCACTAGGGAGTGAGTTCCATAGACTAGGTCCCTTAATTTGCATAGAGTGTTTACACAGATTAAGTTTGACCCTGGGGATATCAAAGAGAAATTTATTTCTGGTGTGGTGATAATGGGTCCTATTACATCTGTCCAGGGAGAGTTTTCAGAGCATGGTTTGCATTTAAGAACAGGGTTTTGAAAATGTAGTTGACACAAGAGAATGTGTGGAGGGAGTTAATATTTAGCAAGTTTAGGGATTTAAACAAGGGAGCTGAGTGTTGTCTGAAAGCAGAGTTAGTTATTATTCTGATAGCAGATTTTTGCTGTGTGATGATGGGCTTAAGGTGGTTTGCAGTGGTAGGCCCCCATGCACAGATACCATAATTAAGATAGGGGTAGATTAGTGCATAATATAGTGAGAGGAGAGCAGAGTTAGGAACATAATATCTGATTTTGGAGAGTATACCAACTGTCCTTAGAGACTTTCTTAGTTACTTTGCACCATAATGGGTTGCAATCTCAGCTCTGGTGCCTTTCGTTTGACTCCCGCCCTCAGTTTGTATGTTGACACTGGCATCCTCTCTCTTCAGGACCGCCGTGATCGCTACTGTCTTTACTATCTTGAGCAGTCCTTACAACATCCTTCCTCTCTCTTCTGTCGTGCTTTAACTTTTACCCCTCCTGTGGTTCCTGTTGTTCTTCATCGCCTCCCTCTTTTTATCCGGTTATCTCGCTTACAGGATTCTCTTTCTGTTCATATTTCTAATGTTTCTCCTCGTATTAATTCCCATCCTTGCCTCCGTGGAGAGTTTCCTCTAGCAAAGTTTTGTACGTCCTTGACTCACATCACTAAAGCTTCTACCCCTCCTACGATTCTGAAACGCCTTTTCCTTGAGCACTTTTTCTTTGCACTCCCACTCTATTTCCGTCTTTCACTGATGGGTCTAAGTCTGCGGGACGGTGTGGACTACTCTGTTGCTTTTTCCTGACCTCACTTATATGTGTCGCCTCCCTTCGAAGGCTAGCGTCTTCACAGCAGAACTTTATAAATAATAAATAAATAAATAAATAAATGTTTATTTAGGTAAGGTACATACATACAAGAGATTTTACAAAGATTGAGGGATTTATAGATAGAGCTAGTACATACAATGCCTAAAGCCACTAATTACGCAAAGCGTTTTCGGGCATGAAAAACATTAATGACTAAATCTTAATACTAATTGAGTATAAAGAATAAAATGTGTTTGAGAAGAAATAAAAATAGAGATAAAAAAAGGGGGGAACATGGCTGAAAAAAGCAGCACAAATACAATTAGGTCGACAAACAGCATTGTTTAAAAAAACAGATATGGATTGAGAATAGAGGGGTAAGGTACCAGGGTATTTATTAGGTAGTGCTTCGTTTTTATCTTAAACTGGTTGAGAGAGGTACAGTCTTTAACATGGTTAGGAAGGTCATTCCACATGCATAGAGATTAGCATTATACTAATCTCTATGCCTCTCCGTCTCTTCCTTTCTCATTGTCATTCCTCCTTTGTGGTTGTAGTTGACTCTCGAAGTGCCCTCATGGCTCTAGGGTCCTTTAATCCTGTCCTTCCGGTGGTCATCGAGATTCAACATTGGCTGTTTCTTATTTCTAGTAAATTTAAATCAGTAGAGTTTTGCTGGGTTCCCAGCCATATTCGTTGTTTCTTTAAATGAGCGTGCAGATGCTGCTGAATAGGGACGCTATTTGTTCTTGTCCCATCTCCCGAAAGGAGTTCCTTATTCCGACTTTTATCCTGTTATTCATTTCTCCATCCTTGCCCGTTGGCAGGGTTGTTGTACCTCTGTAGTTAGTAAACAAGCTGCATACTCTCAAACGTAGTGTGTCCCTCGTGGCCTTCCTCCTACCACCGTAATCAGTGGTGGGAAACTGCTGTGGCAAGACTGCAGATTGGCCATACTCGCTTAACTCACGATCCAACCCGTTCTCGCAAATTTAATAAGTCAATATTGACTTATTAAATATGTGCATAGGTGACATACTTAACATAATAGATACCCTTAAAAAGATTCATAGAAAAACACCGACCTTACCTAACCTTGTTAGTATCTTAAGATAAGCATCTTATTGCTTCGTAATTACAATTATTACCTAAACCTATAATAGGTATAGGTTAAGTAATAATTGTAAATTACGAAGCAATAAGATGCTTATCTTAAGATACTAACAGGTTAGGTAAGGTCGGTGTTTTTCTATGAATCTTTTTTAAGGGTATCTATTATGTTTAGTATATCACCTATGCACGTAGTTAATAAGTCAATATTGACTTTACGAATTTGCGAGAACGGGTTGCATGATCACTTAATGGAGCGCCGCCCTGCTCCTTATTGCCCAAATTGCGTTGTCCCTCTTACAGTTGTGGATATTCTTGATGAGTGTCCTGACTTCCAGGACGAGCGTGTGGTTTTGCTTTCCGACCGTCCGTCGCGGTCACTTGTCCCTCGATAGAATTCTTGGTGAATCGGATACTTTTTGATATCATTCGCTTTATGCGTTTCTGTTTCTCGTATTGGCATTCTTGGTGATATTTTTGCGCCCTTTGATTATTTCGCACTCTGATGGTGCTACATAGCCTTTCGGTTTGGTGCCTTCTTTTGATAATTACCTTACCTTGCCCCCTTTTAAATACTGTGGTATATGTGTTGTTATTTGTAAGTAGGTATTTTAGTAAGTAGGCAGGCAGGCAAGTAAGGGGCTTGATGGCTGAGTGGACAGCGCTTCGGATTCGTAGTCCCTGAGGTTCCAGGTTCGATCACCAGTGGGAGACGGAAATAAATGAGCAGAGTTTCTTTCACCCTGATGCCTCTGTTACCTAGCAGTAAATAGGTACCTGGGAGTTAGACAGCTGCTACGGGTTGCCTCCTGAGGATGTGTAACAAAAAGGAGACCTGGTCGAGGACCGGGCGCGGGAACGCTAAGCCCGGAAATCCATCTCATGATAGGTACTGATATATCAAATCTTTTGATCAGTAATGTTTTTTGCTTAACACTGTATCAAGCAATGGGTAAATTATATATATGACTAATTGTGCAGCCCATCCTTCTATTTTGGTAGTACTGATAGTAATGAGGAGGACCATAGTATATATACCAACGTACAGCAAAATTAGCAAGTAGAAATTTGAAACTATTTAGCTGGACAAACCCAAATTTTTTTATTTCACTTGTGTTGCTTTGACAAACTGAACTAACCCAACCTTCATAGGCCTAATACAACAATATTTGAGGCCTAATATAGTACATGTGTGTGCTATACTTGGCCTAGGAAATATGTAAGTTTGTTTTTTGCTTCATTTAAACTTTAAAAGAATTCCTTACTAGTCAGTATACTACTATCTAAAAGGCTAAGTAAGTACGAATTCTGGACTATTGGACGATTTTCACAATAGTTACTATGTAAACAGGAGGATGGGTCGAGTGTTGACTAGTTATTTAACAAACTTCCTGGAGTAGAGAAGGAGGGAGTTATCAGGGGAAAAGTGTCAAGCTATTACGACTATATAGCTTCTTGGAAGAAGGGTCCAGGATAAGTATTAGGGATGGGACCGGGTGAAAGAATGGTGCCCAACCACTGGGAAATGGTCAGGAATAGGATTTGGGGTTATACAAATGTAAATTGGTGCAGCATGCACCTGGAGAGGAGACAAATGGGATAATATTATCCCCAACTTTGGATCAAACACCCTTGAAGTCGGGCAAAAAAAAATAAGAATGTAAAACCACAAACTAAAACATAAATGCAGTCCAGGTCACACAACAAATGGGAAAAACAATAATTCTGCAATATAAATGATTTGGGAGTAATTATGTTGGAAGGCCTCACTTTAAAAGAACATAATATAGTGGCTGTTATACAAATTGCAAAGAAAAAGGAACGCCGTATAAACAAGAACATTACAAACAAATGCCACACCAATTATGAATACCTTTTTAAGACACGTGTGTTTGATAGTGTCTTAATATTGTAGCACACTAATGGACTACTCTAAGCTGGAGAAGTTGCTGATCAGGTGAGAACTATTTTTGACCGAATCTCAAATCAAATCAAATATTTATTTAGGTAAAATACATACATACAAGGGGTGATACAAATATTGATGAATTTATATATAGAGCTAGTACATACAATGCCTAAAGCCACTATTACGCAAAGCGTTTCAGGCAGGAAAAAACACTAATGACTAAAACTTAATACTAATTGAGATTAAAGTAAAAAATGTGTTGAGAAAATATAAAAATAAAAAAGGGGGAAATATGGCAGAAAAAAACAAAAATACAATTTGGTCGACGAACAGCATTGTTTAAAAATAACAGACATGGGTTGACATTATTAGGGGTAAGGTAGGTTACAGGGGTAACCTACCTTACCTAGGCAAAAAGAATCCATCAGGACAAAACCAGCGGAAAATTCGCCTGAAGCTGACTTCCCCAGTTCACGAAATCCCATCTAGTCTGGACAGCTGCATCCCAACGGAAGGGATTATACATCAACGATTGCTTGACTAGGAACAGACAGCAACTCCTCTACCGCCTGCGTCCAAATCCGTCATCAAAACCAGATGCGATTCATCAGTGCTTCGTCAGAGATGGATTGATTAAGGTGAGAAAGACCGCAGAGGATAAAATGTTTTACAATTGCTAATGAAGAGAACCTCAACACTTTCCTCTCCCAATGTGGTTTGTCTCACCTTATTATCACTCTCAATGAAATCAACTTAATTAACCCCCTTGTCACCTAGTGCGGGCTAGGTATCCTAAGTCTCCTTGTTTCATTTTTTGACATAATTTTTAACTTACTCTTCACTAGTCATTTACTGGACTTAATTAATGAGTGCATTACTATTTCTTTAGGTCTTATTAATTATACAGTCATAACTGAACTATTTATAGTTAATAATCGTTAGCTTAAATTTGCCTATGTTTATTATTCAACTTTTTTTCTTTGATTTTATTTATTACCTAGGTTGCCTAGCCTCGCCATAACTCCTTACTCCATTGTACCCCAGTAAGCACCTTGTAAGCTACCTCATTTTTTTCTTTTGTTGTTCATTTTGTGTTTGTTTTTGTATAGTATTGTTTTATAAATTTTTCTCCCATTTATAGCTTAATTCTACTTTGTAATTTGCTTTTCTTGCCTTGTTTTCCTGCAACCAGCTTTTTTATGCAGACAAGTATAGACCCCAGAACTAAACCTCTTATCCACTATCTATGACAATCATCACTTTAATGATCTAAATTGCAGATATTTTGTAGTACATGATGTAAACAATGTATTAACACATAATCACAATATCTCTGTAATCAACTTGAACGTTAGATCCCTAGGTAAACACTTCGATGATGTTAGTGCCTTGATTGAAACTATTGACAACAAATTCTCTTTTATTATACTTACTGAAACATGGTTGAAAGAGGATACTACTCAACTCTTTAAACATGTCTAACTACTCGGCATTCACAACTGCCGTCAAATTCAGAGAGGTGGTGGTACTGCTCTTTACTACCACCAAGAACTAACATGCTTAAAAGTAATTAGAACTAGAGACTGCTGTGGGGAGTATATCTTTGCCAGCTTCAGAGTCAAGGGTGCCGAGTCTGTCCTGTCTGCGGGTGCAGTCTATAGAATTCCTAACACTGATGTGTCTGAATTCAACTCAAACCTTAGAAATCTAATACTCGATAACAGACTGAACAAAAACCATCTAATTATCGCAGGGGACTTTAATATTGACCTCTGCGAGCCTGAACACCCTACTGCTGTTTAGCTTCCTCAACTGTATGAATTCCTGCTTCCTCATACCCTTAATCACTAGAACCTACTAGAATCACTGATAGTACTGCCACGATTCTAAATCACATCTGGACAAACATAACCTCTCCGCTTACTTCAGGTATAATCACCGATAGCACTACAGACCATTACCCCACATTTCTCTTAACTAAGATTAGCAAACCACCTCTAGAGTCAAGGGAGTTAAGTTTAGGCTGCACAATGAAACTGCTATAGACAATTTTATAACAGCTGCTGATAATGTCAACTGGGAGTCCGAGTTAGGTAACATAGGGGACATCAACCTAGCAGTGCAATCTTTTCTTCAAAAACTCTTAGCCTTTATAACACCCACTGTCCTATGCTTACAAAACAAGTCACAACCAAAAGGCTTAACAATCCCTTGCTTACAAAGGGAATACTTAAATCCATTAATAAAAAACATGACCTTGAGAAGAAGTATAGGTTAGGAAGTGTCTCCAAAGAATTCTCAAAGAATTACTCGTTATTGCTATCTAAGATAATTAGACGAGCCAAAACTAAATACTATGAAGATAAATTTACCCAAATAAAGAGCAACATTAAAAAAAACTTGGGACACAATTTCACAAATATTGGGATCAAAGAAGATTTTAAATAACAAACCAACACTCCTGTCCAATGACGATGGTCAGCTTTCAGCCTCAGATTCTGCTATTGAGTTCAATAGGTTCTTCTCTTCCATTGGGTCATCCCTTGCAAATGATATTCCATCTTCCAGTACTGATGTTAAGGACTATCTCACAGGTAAGTATCCACAGTCTCTGTACCTAAAGCCAATTAATTCCACTGACGTCAATGAGATAATCCTTTTCCTTAAAACCAAGTCTAGTGCCCTTGAGGATATACAACTTTAATTTACAAAAAAAGCCTCCAGAACGTTAGCCCGTGCACTTGCATTGCTCTTCAACAAGTCACTTGAACTCCAAACCTTTCCAGATATCCTAAAAAAAAGCGAGAGTTACCCCTGTACACAAATGTGGTGATCTCACAACTACAGATGTCAACAACTACAGACCTATATCAATCCTGCCTAGCTTGTCAATAACATTTGAAAAACTAATCTACAAGCAGCTTTACTCTTATCTAGCCAAACACAATATATTTAGCTCTTGTCAATATGGCTTCAGACCCAAAAAAGCACAAACGATGCACTTATTTGTATGATTAACTTGATTCATGCAGTTCTTGATAAAAATGAGTTCCCTGTCGGGTTATTTGTGGACCTGCGTAAGGCTTTTGACACTGTCGACCACCAAAACCTTCTTCTTAAATTACATCATTATGGAGTCAGAGGACACTCCCTGCAATACCTCAAATCTTATCTTACTGACAGGCTCCTGCAGTATGTTTCTGTGAATAATTCAATTTCGCCCACCCTACCCATCAACATCGGTGTTCCTCAGGGCAGCATACTTGGCCCTCTCCTCTTTCTCATCTACATTAATGACCTTCCAAATGCCTCCCAACACCTCAAGCCAATTCTATTTGCTGACGACACAACCTTCATTTACTCCAGTCCTGACCCCTTTGCTCTAAATGCCACAGTAAATACTGAGCTAGAGAAAGTCCATCTTTGGCTAACTGCCAACAAACTCACCCTTAATATTGACAAAACGTTCTATATTCTGTTTGGCAATAAATCCTCCAATCAAATAAATCTCAAAATAAACAATACCCAAATTTGTAACAAATTAGATGGCAAATTCCTTGGCGTTCTCATCGACCACATGCTGAATTTCCAGGGACACATTCTAAATATATCAAAAAAAGTTTCAAAAACTGTTGGCATTCTTTCTAAGATCAGATATTATGTACCCCGCCCTGCCCTGGTGACTCTCTATTACTCCCTCATCTATCCATATCTCAACTATGGTATTTGTGCTTGGGGTTCTACTACCCAAAATCATTTACGTCCTCTAATTACTCAACACAAAGCTGCTATTAGGACAATATCCAACTCTAGCCCCAGACATCACTCGGTACCCCTACTCAAATCTCTGAATATGTTAGATATTAAGTCACTGCACATTCTCTCATGTGTATTATACATATGTAAAACGCTAAGCTGTAATGCCAATCCTGACCTCAAAAGCTTCATTGAAGGTTGTAACAGAACCCATGAGCACCACACCAGAAATAAATACAGTTTTGATATTCCTAGAGTACGACTTAATCAAACTAGAAATGCTCTTCAAATCAAGGGACCCAGAATGTGGAATGATCTTCCCAACCATGTTAAAGACAGTACCTCTCTCAACCAGTTTAAGATAAAAACGAAGCACTACCTAATAAATTCCCTGTAACCTACCTTACCCCTCTGTTGTCAACCCATGTATGTTTTTTTGTTTTTTTCTTCAAAACAACGCTGTTTGAATGTAATTGTCTGTAATAATTTGTAATTGTATTTGTGCTGCTTTTTCAGCCATGTTCCCTCCTCTTTTACCTCTATTTTTATTTGTTCTTAACACATTTTAATCTTTATACTCATTAGTATTAAGCTTTAGTCATTAATATTTTTCCTGCCCGAAACGCTTTACGTAATAGTGGCTTTAGGCATTGTATGTACTAGCTCTATCTATTAATCCAACAAACTTTGTAAAATCTCTTTATGTATGTACCTTACCTAAATAAACACATATATATATATATATATATATATATATATATATATTGTGACGGTAACGCGTTGGTGTTCGGCTGTTTAAGGCTAGGGGTATGGCCTCGTCACATAGTTATAAAAAAAAATAGAAAAACTGGAACTTCGTCTGTGGTAAGGTAAGGAGAAGACACACAAAACACAAGTAAAACTTTAACAATGAAATTTTAATGACGTTAAATAAATCAAAACATGAAAATAATGCACAAACAAATTCTTATAATAAAATCAATGAATCAAAATAATAAGAATTCTTAAATGACAAAATGAAAAGTTACGTTAAGGCAAAATAACAAGAAGTGCAATACAACAGTAAGTGGGAGGTGCTGGAATATTGGCTTAAAGCCACCACCTCTCTCAGTACACTCTAGAGTCTAGCTGGGAGGAGTGCTGGCTACGAAAGCACGGAACATTCTCAGGACTGATGTTGGGGTGACCCCAGACATCAGGTAGTATTGGGGGCGAGTGCAGGTGCAGCCAGACCGGCGACCAATCAGCGGAGCCGTAGCGATCAACGGGTAGTTTGGTGGTTGGAGTTCGAACAGGTGGCTGGATGCATACGTTTCTGCTCACCCTGGCAAGCCTTGCTGGTGTTGGTGTCGTTGTTGGACATTTCTTCCATAGTCTTTTATATAGTTGTGAAGACGTAATTTTGGAGGGAAGAGCAGGCTCAATCTCTTGAAGGAGATTATCGTCACAACTCTCCCCCGAAGCCTGCGGTTCTGGAAGAAGTACGTCGTTATGTGGTGGAGTAATGGATGGAGTTGCTTCTACTTCATAAACTCTGGAGAGATCATGGGCTAAGATGTTGTCAGACTCTTGGTATAGCGTGTCTCCAGGTTGAATTTCTGCAGTTAGCAAGCCCATAGTAGAAGACGTTGAGATGAGAAGTGGGCGTGCTGCAGGAGGTGTAGGGTGGTGTGGTCCGTATTGATGGTGGACCGAGCACTTTTCAGGTGTGGAGTGAAGTGCTGAAGCTTCAGGATGAGGAAGAGTAGCTCCTTGCCAATTGTTCCGTAGATCCTTGTAGCAGTAGTCGCTGACAAGTGTATTCTTCTCGCCTCGTTGCTGCATCACGACACCACCCACGTCGGTACCATTGGCGTCGACATGGAGGATGAAGGGCTTATCTGACGAGGTGAGAGTGGAATTAGAAGAGGGCATAGGAGCACGAGTATTATCCTGAAAGCATTTGGGAAGATCATTAAGGATTTCGGAATTAGAAAGCGCTGACTCCTTGTCAGTGCTTTCGGGAGGAGAAGCTGGGATGGTCTCACTGTGGATGTAGGGTTCTGTGAATGTGGAATAATTAGTCAAGACAGTGGGAGGAGTACCATTATATTGCTTCAGGAGGTTGACGTGGCACAGCTGGGTCTTCCGCCGCCTATCTGGAGTCTCTATCACATAATTATTATTATTCCTGCACTCTTTGACGCAGTAGGGTCCTGAAAATCTGTTTTGTAAAGGTGAACCTGGGATAGGGAAATAAGCAAAGACGAAGTCTCCCGGCTTGAATTTTCTTACTTTGCTGGTCTGGTCGTAATGAGTCTTCATTCTCACCTGGGCTTTCAATAGATTATCATGGGCAAAGCGGTGGACTCTCTCTAGAATGTGCTGAAGGTTTTGAAGAAACTGGGGCACATTCTGATGCTCACTGAAGGTGGCATCTCTGAGAGAGTCTTTGAAAGCCTTAAGGGGAGTACGGCACTTACGGCCGTAGAGCATCTCATAAGGAGATACTCCTAGGGACTCATTGGGGAGACTTCTGAAAATACACATTATTAGGTCAATCTGCTTATCCCAATCCTTTGAGGTTTCACTACAAAACTTTTTCAAGAGTGCTTTGATGGTCTGATGACTACGTTCAAGAGAACCCTGTGAAGCAGGATGATAGGGGCTGGACAATACCTGTTTGATGTTGAACTCCTCCAGTGTTCTTTTGAAGAGATCACTGGTGAAGTTGGTGCCACAGTCACTTTGAATCTCCCTGGGAAATCCGTATTGAGTGAAGATCTTCAGTAGATGTTTGATAACCGTAGCAGCCGTGATGTTCTTCACTGGAACTGCTATGGGAAATCTGGTGGTAGGACACAGGATGGTTAGGATGTAGGCGTTACCTGAACTGGTCCGAGGTAAAGGACCAACACAGTCTATTATGAGTCTGTGGAAAGGTTCCGCAGGCACCTGTATGGGAATCAGTGGTGCTCTGGGAATGGAGACGTTCGGTTTGCCTGCCATCTGACATGTATGACACTGTTTTACGTACTGTTTGACGTTATTTACCATACCTGGCCAGTAGTAGTCTTGGCGAATCCCATGGTAAGTCTTGTTGAAGCCGTAGTGGGAGAATGCTCCATGGGCCAGGTGTAGAATAGTGGGCCGCAGGCTGGTGGGAATCACAAGTTGTTCGGGTTGGCCCAATCGTCCTCCTCCTTCAGTTTACTGGTCTATATCTGCGGTAGAGCAAGTCGTTCTCTAGGAAGAA